>NC_079909.1:20545997-20611952 GCF_024868665.1 Triplophysa rosa
TCATCTCCTGTCTTCTTATCTCATCTCATCTTCTGTTTTCTCATCTCATCTCCTGTCTTCTCATCTCGTCTCCTGTCTTCTCATCTCATCTCCTGTCTTCTTATCTCATCTCATCTCCTGTCTTCTCATCTCGTCTCCTGTCTTCTCATCTCGTCTCCTGTCTTCTCATCTCATCTCCTGTCTTCTTATCTCATCACCTGTCTTCTCATCTCATCTCCTGTCTTCTCATCTCGTCTCCTGTCTTCTCATCTCATCTCCTGTCTTCTTATCTCATCTAATCTCCTGTCTTCTTATCTCATCTCATCTCCTGTTTTCTCATCTCATCTCCTGTTTTCTCATCTCATGTCTTCTCATATCATCTCCTGTCTTCTCATCTCATCTCATCTCCTGTCTTCTTATCTGATCTCCTGTTTTCTCATCTCATCTCCTGTCTTCTCATCTGTTCTCCTGTCTTCTTATCTCATGTCATCTCCTGTCTTCTTATCTCATCTCATCTTCTGTTTTCTCATCTCATCTCCTGTCTTCTCATCTCATCTCCTGTCTTCTCATCTCATCTCCTGTCTTCTTATCTCATCTCATCTCCTGTCTTCTCATCTCTTGTCTTCTCATCTCCTGTCTTCTCATCTCATCTCATGTCTTTCCTTCGCTTGTCTTCTCATCTCATCACTTTCCTTCTCTTTGTCTTCTCATCTCTTTCCTTCTCTTGTCTTCTCATCTCATCTTATCTCATCTCTCATCTCTTTCCTTCTCTTTGTCTTCTCATCTCTCATCTCTTTCCTTCTCTTGTCATCTCATCTTATCTCATCTCTTTTCTTTCCTTATCATCTCATCTCCAGTCTTCTCATCTCATCTCTTTCCTTCGCTTGTCTTCTCATCTCCTGTCTTCCCATCTCATCTCCTGTGTTCTTATCTCCTCTCCCATCTATTTCCTTCTCGTCTTCTCTTTTCCTCATCTCCATCTCTTCACAGGCTGTAGTTCTGATCAGGATCTCTCCTCCTCTGATCTCCCAGGTGTGGAGTTCAGTTGAACACTTTACGGTGAGACTGCTGCCAGCACACAGATCTCATGTATCATGTTTAATGACATTAAAAACTACAGACTTGATTTAAAGTATAAACAGTGTAAACAGACTCTTAGCTGTGGAATATTTATGTGTGTGTTCATCTTCAGATGCTGGCAGGAGAGCTAGTTCTTCTGTTCTGACCTGCATGTTTCAATACTTATAGTCTTGTGTAGCCAGACGTCTGTTCATCGGGTCCAGTTTACTTTGAACAGTCTGCTTACATAGAGTTCTGAATTACATGTCAAGTGACCAACCACAGTTTGTTTTTCATTTTATTCCTATAGCACTTTTCCTAATGTGCAAAGCAGCTTTACAGTACATGAAAACTATGCAACAATGTCTCTCTATTCCCATTCCCAGAAGTTTGAAACAAACTTATCTCTACATGTGTTTAAAGTCGACGTCCAACTCACAAAACCTGCGAAATCGTGACCAACAGCTAAAATTATAAATCAGTATTATAAGCTTATTGTTGTGTACCAAAGTAAGTTAAGGAGACAATGTTCAACACTGATTATTTATGTACTCACTCAATAAATCTCAGTCTGAGTCCTGTTTGCACAAAAAAACACCCTAACTTTTCAATTCAATTCAGTTTTATTTATATAGCGCTTTTCACAATGTGCATTGTTCCAAAGCAGCTTTACAGGAGCAAATAAGAAAAACACAGAAAGGTAAAACACAGCACAGTGCATGGTGTTTATAGACCAAGCAAGATCATTATAATAAATAATATCTAATAAATAAATGCAGTCTCCCGCGTGAGGCAAGCCAACATCATGCACTCTGTGGCGAGGAAACGCCAACTCCAATGATGAATAAATGGAGAGAAAAAACCTCGGGAGAAACCATGGCTCAAGCCGCGAGCAGATCTCCTTTGCGTGTCAAGCTGCCTCAGGACCCCGACCAAAGCCACCGAGCAAGTCACAGCATGAAAAAGGGGAGCCCAGCGAAGCCGCGACCCAGGAAGCCCACCCGCCGAAAACGTGCCAGGATCCAACCCGGTTCCCATTCGCATCAAAACAGACAAAGAGGAACATCCGCGCATTTCGGTTTCGAGATCCTGACGAGGAACGTTTGCCCGCCTCAGCTGCGAGACGGAATGCAAGCTGTGTCATGGAGATCAATCGTCCGGACACGTACGTGCTTCCTCAATAAAGTAAGGTGCGCACTCCATTGTTCCTGCGCCCGGGTTCTTGACGTCTCTGCGCAGGTACCTGACCATCCTGAAGACGATGCTAACGTCGAGCTTTAGTCATACTGCAGTCAGGATGAGGCAGTCGGAGATCCTGAAGAGGGACTTCAGGAGTCTGATCGAGACGGTACGCAACGCATCGCCCACGGCGAGGATCATCGTATCAGGGCCGCTTCCTACCTACCGACGAGGGAATGAAAAGTTCAGTAGACTATTTGCTCTAAATAAATGGTTGATGTCATGGTGTATTGAACAGAAGCTGCTCTTTGTTAATAATTTTGATCTGTTCTGGGAGCGACCCAGGCTCTTCTTCCTAACCCGGTCAACTTAAAATAAAATAATAAGAATTAAGAAAAGTAACTTCCAGATCCAATTACAAAGCACTCTGAGAGTTTGTTATTGAAGGGATAATACTCTCAGTAAATGTTTTTCTAGGTAGCTGCGGGACGCTTAAGTTCTTTAAAGGGTTTTGTTTGTTAAGGTTGAACAGCTGCTAGTGTAAGGCACATGAGAGAGGTGAGAGTAAACTAAGATTAGGTTAATGTATGTCCACTACATGTGTCCGAACACGTGAATTGTGTTTTTCACCCTGTGTACACAACATCACACACATTTACACACATTCTGTGGTGTAGTTAACTGCATTATATAAACCCTGATAAGTTAAGATAACTCAAAACATTTGTGGAAACTTATTACCTCAAAACGTTTAATCTGATAACTCAATTCTTTTGAGTAAAGAACACTAAACACATAAGTACAGTTAACCCAAAATAATTAATTTTGAATAAACTTCATTTTTCATTATTTCATATTACATTACGTTTCACTTATCAATGTTGTCATGGAGGAACAACAGTCAATTACAGCTGTAGCATTACCAATGTAATGCCTTCAGATCAAACACTAAAACATGTGAAATGAGTCTGTTCCTCCTAAGCAAATGCTCTACTCGTCTGCATAACGGAAACCTCGTTCAAATCACTAATGTCACAAAACTCTTTAAATAACAGAATACTAAACATTTGTAAGCCTCCTCCCGTTGTAATTTTGATATAAATACATGAAATAACACTTTTTTCGAGATTTACTTCCATTATGCAGTCCACACAAAGCATGCTGGGAATCGCTCTGATGTCATCCGAAGATATAATTAAAATTTTTGATTTAAGTGACTTCTTATTTTTGTGTCCCTGGAACTCAAAATAGTTAAACACACTTAAAAGTTGTAAGATAAATGAACTTTTTCACAGTTTTGAGTACAGTTTGCTTATTTTTAATGGGTAGATTATACTCATAAAAAGTGTAATCTCATCATATATGGGGTTTTTAGTCCATCAATGGCTAAACATTATCACAATAGTCAACACTGAATAACTGTGATATTATGTATCACACAAAGCTTTAGAAGACCTGATGAACCACAGATGATGTGCAGCTTGATGGTAAACTCTTAAATTCAAGACCTTTCTGGAATGGTAGATATGAGATATTTCAGGATGCACAAGGGTTCTTATCCCGGCGTTGTTATTTAAATGAGCTCTTTCTGTCACTGTAGAGCCGTGGTGGCTAATAAGCGTGGTTGAGGCGAGGGGGCCGTAGCAGCTGGATGTGTGACTGTTAGAGACGATTAAGAGGCGTTGGGGGATTAGAGTGCCGTAGCCCCTCTTCACTGCTTAATGCCGATTAACAAGAGACCTTCTGCTTTACCCCATTAAACCACCACCGCCCCGAACCGGCCCTCCACGCACCCAACAAAACCACACGCATTTACACCTGCAGGACTGCTTCAGTGCCGCCCTCCTCCTGCCGGTTTCGGTACAGTCCATATGGTGCTTATAAGACGAACGAGAGAATGAAGCTGGACGGGAGGAGGAAACATGGACCGTTTCACAAATAGAACCTTCTTTACATCATTTCCAAAATCGCTCCGGAGGAATAAAAACAGAAACAAGTCATATAGTCACAGGTCAAATAATCTGGATTTGAGTTGATATCGAGATCTTCACTAATAATGACTTTTGATGGCAGACGTGACAAATCTGAGCTCAGTTTGACACACTGTTGACATCTCTTCTCAAACTCTCATTTGTGAGATTTTTCTCAGGAGAAATATCTGAGACGCACGTGAGACACATGAGCAAAACTCTTCATTTGCCTTCTATTTAATCTCATTAATGTCTAGGAGAAAGAATTGATGTAGCGAAGAGATCCCATCTGTGTTTTTTCTTTCTTATGGAATGAAACAAGCACACGGGTCAGAGGTGAACTTGAACTCTGGTACGTGCTGAAAGATGAAACCTCTCTGCACGTCCTTCAGCGCTTTGAATGGATGTAAATGGAGCAGAAAGTCTATTGTGAGTGCAGGTTTGCAGCCGCCGTCGTCTTCGGGACACCGTTGGATCCGTTCCCGCTCTCTCCGGCTCTTTAAATAGTTTCTCATTTTCTTTTCATCTTTTTCATTGTTCCAGTGGTGATCTGAAGGTCATCTCCTGTCCTCGGGCCCGCCACTACCTCTGTGTGCCCTTCATCATGACGGTCAGTCCTCCCATAAACACACGATCCTGCACTTTTGTCTCTCAAGTGTCGTGACAGCGGAACAAAAGCACCTGCGATTTAACTGCAACAAAACTCCCTTTTGTCAAACCCTGAATGACTCTTTTGCCAATTGGAAAGGAGATCACCTGCAGGACTCGGATTCATCATAAATCATGCCATTCACGTCATTACTACACATTTTATACCGCATTTTTTTGTTTGCTAATGTGTCGCGACCAAGTGAAGATCCTAAACTGTCAGGCGGCAAATCACATTATATTGTCCACCTATCTTGTCAGGACTAAACTGTGAACTATAGGTCAATACTGTTCATTTGTTTAAATTGTTTACGATCCTCTTTGTATGAGAATAAATGTTCAATATAAGATTTATAACTTATCTTACAAATATAACAATGTATATTTAAATGAAAAGTTTCATAAAAGTCTGAGTTTGCATCTCTCTGAATCGTGTTACAGGGATAGTTCACCCGATAGATGACATTTCTCTCATCATTTTCCCCTCATGTGGTTATAAACCTGTACGTGACTCTCTTCGGTGGAGCACAAAAGAATATATTTTGAGAAATGGGGAAGACAATGGAGTTCGGTGTTGTTTGATGATCAACATTCTTCAAAATATCTTCTTATGTGTTCTGAAGAAGAAAGAAACTCTACAGGTTTGACATGACACGAGAGTGAAGAAATGATGACAATTTTCATTTGTGTGTGAACTGTGCTGTTAAGTCAAGTTTGAAGAGTAAAAGTATAATCTCTCTTCAAATCCTGCTTTGAAAAATCTTGTAAAGTACAAATGTAAAAGCCTACACTTTAAAACTTTGCTGTAGTTTTGCAGGTTTGCCCGTTACTGTAGATTTAATTTACACTTTTGCTTTTTAGACCAAATCTCTTAGGTCACTTTTCTTGTTATGTAAATGTATCGTCATTTAAGAAGTTGTAAATATGTTTTACCAGAAAACAAAACAAAAATGCTTAGGAAGGATGTCATTTTTTGCAGTGTAATGCCAGTATTGAGACTCTACTTGATTATTTTGATTTTAATTTAGAATAAAGTCAAGTTTAACACACCAAACCTCCACCCTGACCATAACTTACCCCTAAAATCAGAGGGAAATGATAAGTGAAAAACAATGGTCCGAAGCACCTAATCCTGGTTGGAAGATTAAACTTAAAATAAACTGTAAACTTATTTCTGAAATCTGATCGGTTGATTTAAATGTTGTCCCAGATGATGTTGTCCTTAGGACATCAACCACTTGGCAAAATCAGGATAGCCACGTCAGTGCAGCGATCGTTACGCATCGAGTCTATTTTTGCTGTACAGCACGGACTGTTTTAAAGTGATAGCACACGTATCATGCCAAAATGAACACGAACTGACACAGAAATGCAGTAATTTCACCATATGCATATAAATGAAGTTTACTACCATTTCTTGATTGATGCTATTTGTTTATTAAGCAATAAAAGCCGATTAAAATGTTGTAGAAATATTCGACAGTGTTTATATTGCGTGAGGAAGGTGCTTCTGCAAGCAGGTGGTCCAGAAAGTACAAGACGGCAGCGCGATGGGCAACACCCGGTCAATTATTGAGGTAGAGAAATACAAAGTGATTTATGACCCCAGGACTGTTTTTAAGAAGACATGAATGCTAAAGAAAAGGCATGGGAGGCAGTTTCATCGGCCACTGGAATGGATGGCAAGTTACTTTAAAACTCTTTTAATAGGCTATAGGCTAATATAACTTCACGTAAGCATCAAGTGTATTGAAGTACCATCCTAACATCAAAACTACAGATGAAATATCATTTAAATAGCACGTTCTTTTCAGCTATTGTGTTTAGTCCTGAAAAGGTTTATAATTTTATTCCTGTGTTGTCCTACACTTAATTCAAAACACATTACAACATAAGCAAGACGTTGAAAAACTGTAAGCATACTGTGTCATGTAAATGAATTGATCCCTTTTCATAGAATCCAAAAGAAAATGAAATACGATTGAAAGATTTCTTATTGACGCAATTTTGCTCTGCAGAAAATCACTAAGAGTGAGTTGTGGCCGGCTACAGAAGACTTGAAGAGTTGGTGAGTCACAGGAGTGAACTGTGGGAGTGACTCACTGTGATTCATTTGCATGTGTTGAAGTTTGTGCTTCACGACCCGCCGGTGCGAACAGTCTTCAGTGTTTTCTTCTCATTTTCTGAAGAACTATTAGGACACACAAAACACACTTCTGTGTCACTGCAGACAACACAATATCAAATCAAGATGGTGTCATTAATAAGTAAGATTAAAACATCAGAACATTTTGTTTACAGATTTGGGTTTCTGGATTCCAAACATTAACATAGTTAACATGAAACCTGAATCCGATTGATTTATGAAAAGCATTCAGACCTGAATCCCTTAAATCAGTGGTTCTCAAACTTTTTAGTTGTAAGGCCCCCTTTGTGCAGAGTGCATTGCTTTGCGGCCCCCCACATAAAGACTTATAATCTTAAATTGAACATTTTAATTAAACCAAGAAAATATTCAGTTAAACAATGCTAAAACATCAATTCTTTTGGTTGGTGGCGTTGTTTTTCTGATGTTTGATTGCACAGAATGTATGATAAATATCCATATTTCTAAAATGCCACAAAATCTGTGGCCCCCCTGGAACAATCTTGGGGCCCCCCAGGAGGCCACGGCCCCCAGTTTGAGAACCACTGCCTTACACAACAGAGAGTCATCTCTGTGAAACCGGCGGATCGGTTCTGTTGGGTTCTGATCACTGTAACACAACAGCTTCAAGACGAATGAATCTGGTTGATCCCATAAATCAGCGTCTGTCATCCAGCGAGCGCGTGAGCCTCATGCCCACATGCAAGGGTTTGAAGGAAATTGACTAAAGCTGTGAAAGTTATCAGAGCTCCTCGTGTTCTTTCAACAAGGGTGCAAGTTCACCGCGATGTTGCCTTGGATTATGTGAAGGGATTTCTCCAGGAATTCACCGGTGTGAGGTGACACAACTGACCCTTGACTGACCTTCCAAGCATCCAAGCGAAATGTCAAATCTGAAGAGTTTTCTCTTTATTATTCTCAATGAAACGCCACAAATGTGCTTCATAACACATCACTCCAGAACAAAGAGCAAAACATGTGGCAGGTAACAATAAATAATCCAACAACAAAAGGTTCGGAAACCTTTTAGTGAATCGCAGAAAACCTGATTAAGAAAATGCATTTTGTATTTTCTCTTCATCTCATTGCAAAAGATAAACATTCTTGATGTCTGTCCGTGGTTCAGAAAACATGAATGGTCTCTTGAATATAATATCATCACTCACGGCCATTTAATATGGGTTTAACCTCCTTTCTATCTGGTCTTTAAAACATGCAGTCAACGGACACAACAGAGAATTACCCACCATTGTCTTCAGCATCTTCGTTCTCATTACATTCTTATTCATGTAATGCAGCAATAGTTTCATTCGTATTGCAATAATCAAAAATGAAAAGCTTTAAAACAACTTCTGTACTGCCATGAGTACTTTACAGCTAACATAATATTTGATAACAATTTAGCAAAACAGCAATATTTTGTATTTTGACGACGTGAACGAATTGTCATTACAACTGCATCACTGTGCGAAATCATAACGGTCCTTCATGCAAAAAAGACATCTCAATCAGTGTTCCAGACACACCGTGTGAATAAATAAGATGTGATAGGAAGGAATCAAACATTAATGACAGCTGGCATGTCTGATCCTCACAAGTGCGTTTAGAGACATCTGATTAGCTTCTGAATGGCGATCAGGCATCTGTTTCATACAGTAACAGTTGAATTGCCAATCACACTGGGAGTACTGGATGAGAAATGTTTGAAATGATATTGAGATCTATGACTTCAAAGACATTGTTGAGATCTCATCTGAAACTAAACTGCTCAAGTGAGTTTGGCGGGGTCTCACATGTGCAGCAAACATCTCCATCTCATTCAAGGAGGAAAAAAACAAAACATCAGAGAGATTTCTCTTCTCTACAGAGTGGCATGTCTATAGTACGTGCTTTCATTGACGGTTGAGATGTTGATGTGCTTTCTTCTCTCGTAACACAGGCTTCTCGGGGTCATAAATGTTCTGTATGCATAAATCTTTAACACCCGACACGGCTCTCAAACTCCACACGAACCTCCCACAAGCCCAAAGGCAACTCGGTGAAAATAAACATTGTGCTTTCCTCATATCAGATATCTCAATATGAAAGGCTGAAAGCCGATTGACTTTCTAAGCTTCTATATGTGATGTGTTTTTGGGAAGGGATTACAGGTAACAGTAGAAGTGGGTATGGCACATGGGCGACTCGCCGGCTCTTACAACTCGCAGCAGAAAGTGCAGCGTGCAGTAAAGTTAACGGCTGCGTACGGAAATGTAAAAGATTTCACTGCCGTTAACAGGCTTGAAGCGTCAATGGGGTCTGAAGGGGAACAGAGCGGTTTGTGGGACTTCAATGGCCTTTGAAATGTAGGAATTTAGATGAAAACAGTATTCGGAGCGAGCGGCTATGATGGGTGTCACATAGTCGCAATATCACAGATGACATCTTTTTAAAAACTCCTTCTCCTTGACATGGAGACTAAATGGAAACTTCTCATCTGCGTCTCAGATGTTTCTGCTCACTGCAAAAAAACAACTCTCTTACTTAGTATTTTGGTCTTGCTTTCCAGTACAAATGGCAAAAAATTCTTCAATCAAGATGCGTTTTCTTGATGAGCAAAATGACCGAAGAAAATAAGTTTTGTTTTTAGACCACAGATATGACATTTCAGTGAATCTGTGCTTAAAACAAGAAAAAAATCTGCCCATGGGTAAGAAAAATAATCTTGAATTTAGTGACTAAGAAAGATGATTTTTCTTACCCCATCGGCACATTTGTTCTGAAATTTCACATTCTTTGTCTAAAAACAAGACAGGTCATTTTGCTCATCTTGATTCAAGATTTCTTAGTATTTTTGTCTTGTCTTCCAGTACAAATGTCTAAGTAAGAAAGTCATGTTTTGCAGTGCTGAGAAAAAGAAATCTGACAAATGTCATTTCCAGTTTCAGAAGAAACGTGTCAAACTGAGCTCCGATTTGTCTCGTCTGCAATCAAAAGATCTCAATATGAACTCAAACATTTCTCATCAAATCTAGATTATTTCTCCTCTACCATCTACATTCGTTTTACACCGCCAGACTCTCTCACTTGTTTCTCTTTCTTGTAAGCATCCGAGACTGAGTTGACACACAACAGAGAACTCCATCAAATACATAAAACGTCACATTTTCATCTCGTTAGAGAAGAGCTGTTAAAGAGTCCTGCATAATGAAGAGGATCGTTTCGCAGCTGCCCGTCATCTCGACCGGGCCAGAGCGGGTCACCATACCCCGGCGACCTGCTAAAGCGACGTGGTCTCATGAGGAAAACTCTTGTCCTGGAGCGAACTACAAGGCAAATGCAGAGATCTGATGTCCTGACCTGAGCATTAGCGATCCCAGCTCCCCGCTGCCCGCCACCACAGGGCCGGTCATTGTTAGCCGTCCCTCCTCTCTCCATACAGCCACAGATACAGTTAAAAGCACCAGGCAGTGAACGTGATTAAATTTCTCTGTATCAATCATTCCAACACAAAGTGTTCGATTGTGAGCCTCCCGAGTCGCTCACAATAGACAAAGCACCTCACAGTTGAACTGATGGCGGTAGAAAAGGTGTCTGGTGTGCTGTTATTGTTAGCCGCTCTCTGGCCTGTGAAAGCAATCTGACATCAAAGAAAAGCCATGCGGGTAACACAACGCCCGCCGTCGCATGTTGCGTGTTTGCGTGTACCTGTGTCCATCGCATGATGCCACCGCCTCGGACACGAAAACGCTCCGCTCCGAGCCAAAACAAACCTTTGTTCTCCCAGATCTCCAGAATCTACACGCGGGATAAAATGACATCTACACGGCGGGGACAAGCGGCGTTCACAGATGAGAACGATACGACGGCGGTACGTTTTCTTTTCTCTGGAGAACACAAAGGCCTTCAGTAGTTATTTTACACCGCTGGGTAATCTTGATGTGTGACTGAAAGGGTCCGGCGCCGTGACCCGTGACCTCTGACTGTACCTGTGGGGATCATGCAGTGGGAAACGCCACAGATCTGCGCGCTTAAAGCCACGGCTTTGTTGAATTTCATCCACCGCACGATCAAAGCTTCGCCTCTTTGCCACAGAAACTAACCACGATGAGAGGAATTTCATTTCGACTTCAACTGTAAACGCTCCCTCGGGTCTCGGATGTTTCTCCTGGGGAAAAAATGACTTTCAGAAGATTGTCACAAACCCAAATCACAACTTTCACACCCAATTGATCAAAAACCAAATGATCTACAATGATATACACAGTTTTAGGAGAAACACCGGAGAAGAAGTTTATACTTACATGACACACAACTGAGAAACTTTTCAGTCTTCATACCTGTAAGAGAGAAACATGACAAATGAGATCTGCTTTTTCTCCCGAACAGCAATGACATCAAATGGAAAGCGAATGGAGACTTAAGTGTCTTTCAGATATTTCTCTGGAGAACAAGACCACGTCTCCGTTCGTTTCTCAAACGCTGCACGGGTTTGCCAAGACATCAAAGAGACCTCAGTGTGATCTCATCAAATTCAGCTGAGAGCAAATGACCTGAGCTGTACGCTATATGGACGTTAATAAAGTGATCATTTTATCTCGTAATCGTTCTGTCTCGTGTTTGTTTTTTGTACTGAAGAATTGAGGAGACATGTCTGAGAAATAAAGAACTCCTTTCTCAGGAGACACATTTGTTATTGAAAGTGTTAAAGGCTACAGTGGTTATTTAAGCAGACGCTTATGATTTATTTAAGAAGTGCTTTAGGTCATGTGTGCAGCGGGACAACAAGATCATGTCATGAATCATTTACAAAGACAGTTCAGTGAGACAAACAGACGGAAAGCAAACGCACCAATCGGGAAAAATAACAATATGCGAAACCATCATATCTGCGTATAAATATATTTACATATAACCAAAATAGGCCTATAGATTATATACACTGTATTATATACAGTACATCAGTAAAGATTCGCTTATTTCTGCACAATCCTCTGAGAATTGTCATCTTGTGACTCAGTGAAGAGTTTCTGTGGCGAGGTCTCGGAGCAATAAAGAAATTCACGAGGCAGAGGAGATTATTTTACAACGCGTGTGATGTATGAAAGGGTGTGGATTCTAAATTACAGGTGTGACCCCGGAGAGCTCACGTCGGCCGTGATTTATTGGGTTTGTCGGTCACTAGAAAGAGGTCTGAACTTCCTGTTGTCTTTGCCCTCAGCTGACCTCTCATCAAGTCAACTCGTCTGCTGTGTTTCCAAAGCTCATCACGAGTTCAAATAAAAGACACCTCGCAAGGCTGATCTGAATCAAACATCTACTCAAGACAGACGGGACCCTTCCTGTGAAATCCAGACTAAAGTCTCAATCGAAATATCAGCATCAAAGTTTCATTTTAACCTTTAATTTCACTGTGATTTTAATCTTTCACATGGCCTTACTCTGTCAGTATTAACGATATCAAGGTTATGTTTGACAGAATGTTCTTAATGTAGGAGGATTTTATGATGATAAATACAGTATTTGTGTTCTTGACGGTACACAACACCCATAGTGTTAAAGCATAATGTAGTGCTGTACTTTCATCTTTGTGATTTTTTGAGGAAAAACTAAAGTGGTATGAATGTGAAGTGACGGACTGACCGATAGTGAATACCAGAAAGACAGCAGGACATTTATGAACATGAAATGTAAAAATCGACTTTTCTTCGTGACCTTCTCATGTGACGGTCCACGTGAGAAAAGACGATAGTATAATCTACTCTTTTTCAACCGTAAATACCATGAAAAACATTTTCAGGTCAGCAGGACTGAAGCTTTAAAAGCATCACAGTTATGAACATGAACAAAAAATCCCCAGAATCAGAAAGACACAAAATCTTCAGAAAATGTCAAATCAGTTTTTTGTGCATTTCTTCCTGTTGACTTTTCAACTGCAATGTTTGAATTATGTAACAATCCACATGAAAACAATACTATAGTATCATATAATATTTACTGCAGTAAACTTTAGTCAAATTTCCAGTGTTTTTGAACCTTGCTACAGTATTTAGTGTGGTTCATCTATTTACTGAGGTAAACACAACAGATCACGACAATTTACTACACTTTACAATAGTAAATAAATCCTACAGTCCTTTTTCATGTAGGAATGTAACGTGTAAATGTTACGGAGTTGTGATTAAAGACTGAAAAGGCCAATGACAGCATCTCTTTCCTCATCTGACATACGTTCCAAGAAGTGATAAATGACTATGAAAAGATTGCAATAGCTTAAACTTAACAATTAATCTGATAAGAAGGGTTTATTTGCTCTGCTTTAGTCTACTGTTGGAGGATAACATCTACATTAATCTTCCTCATTTTTGCGCGTCTGTTCCGCCACCTCAGGCTTTTTTGCTTTGGCATTGTGTGTTTTGTCAGTGGTTTCATTCTTAACTCTTCAATGCAACTATTGTGTGTCATATTATAAATCAGTGATACAATTTCAGCAGTTTAGAGATGATCCATGTAGAAAAAAAGCATGCAATTGATGCAAAGATCACCGCTCTTTACCAGTTGAAATGAATATTTATTTCTAGTTATATTTATTGGTCTGTGAACACACACATGTATATGTAAGCGTTATGTAAACACTCACGCTGGTGGTGGGGAGGGGGCGCGGGGGTCCGGTGGGTGGGTGCAGGGGTCACGGGGTTAAGAACCTGCTCGCGTCCCCCCTCGTTTTCGAGATGAAGCTAAAACAAAAGCCTGTAATTACGATTTAGCGTTTCAATCCCGCCGCACATTTCTGAGTGATTTGACAGGCCAACAAGCAGGAGGCAATCTGTTCGCTTCAACATGTGTTTACCTCATCTTACAGCGCCGGTTATCTCGGGCTGACTGCGACGGATTATTAGTTGAATGTGATTCAATGCCACGAGGAGAAGCTTCCACAACTTCACAAGTGTCCTTAAATCAACTCGTGCGATGGATCCTCCAGAAACGGCTCTAAAAATGTCAACGATAACATCATCAGATTTTATTAACAATAAGATTCACGAGCACTGTGTCCTGAAAATATATACCTCTAATAAGTCTGTATTTTAAGACGTGCTTTGAGGCCAAAATCACGACTCCATTAGATCCTTGAACACTTTGTGGAAAACTGTTCGTCAAAGCCAAGGCTGCACTTGGATGTGTCGTTTTTCACGTTTGCTTTCATACGCAGGGGGATTCGATCTTGACACGCTTTAATTCTGAGCCATTGTCCAAATAATACCATCTTTTCGAAGCCCAGATGTTTTACTGTGTCCTTCTCAATGGATACCGTGAGCTTACTTCAAGTTTTGTTTTTATGTAATGGGTTCGATTTCTATATTCATACACAGCACTAATGTATGGTTACGTACTGTAGTAGTATTTCATATTTTTCCTCATGATGTCATCAGCGAGCAGAGAGTTTTTACCTCTCAGCCCCTCCAGAGATGCCGCTGTTATTCTCTTCCCACCTGCAGAGAGCAATATCCTAAATCCATATTAGTGCCTCCCCAAGAGCTTTGGCAAACAGATGGTTCTACAAATCCGAGATGGGACATGTGTTCATGAGACACCGCCCGAAAAACACTCACATTTCCCGTCCGGGCAGGATTTATGCTTTGACTTCAAAGCGGTTCGGATGAAAACTTCACCGCTCAGAGGTCGCTGGTTCGTAGCTCGAGAGCACTCAATTATGTTTCATTTCGGCATCAGATGTGTCTCAGATGTTTCTTGTAACTTCCTAGGAAGAAATAAAAAAGGAAACAAATGAGATTGTGGATATACCTAGAGCATGTGGGCTTGAGAGAAAAGCGTGAGAAATGTTTATGTCAAGATTTCTGACGTTCAGCTATTGTTGAGAACCTCCAGAGAAAACATACTCTTGGGAATTTTGAGAAGCAGCGGTAAAATCTCCTTCCTATCGAGGAGAAGCTACTGCGACACTAATAAGAACGCATGTGATGTGGAAGGAGCCTAGACCTGACGTGAGCGATACAAGAATTCCAGCTCTTATTTATAATGGGATGTTTTTCACAGGTACATTGCTCATATTTCACGTACAGTTCATGTTTTCATGTCTTTCTCAACTCTCTCAACTATATTCTCAGACATCCTGGTGGTCCCACAAACTTGCACTTGAGTTTGCGTCTGGAGTCGCTCACGTCCCCCCAGCGCGCACTTGAAGCGTTCAGTCTCACGTACAGATGCCATCAATCTGCGGCTCGGACTCGTTGTTTGCAGATATCTGAAACCATCGTGTCCCTCACACAAACTGACAGCGGTCGTTTCGCAGGTCATCCGTCAAAATCAAGACTGCTTTACTCATTACGTGCCAGGCGGCTCGGAGCCCGTTCCACAAACACCATCTGTCTGAAATAAAACTTTATTTACAAGTTTATTTACAAATAATGTAAGCGTGAATTGATTTCAAATTGTAACACTTTTCAGTTACGTATAAAAAAAATTACTTTTGAACATTACAAATGTTTCCAAATGAATTTGACAAATTACACTTGGTTCTCAAAACTAAAAGAGCAACAAGTGAGCGGGCAGATTATTTTAACTACTTTATGAGCCGAGTTGGGCAAGTTACTCTGAAAAAGTAATTAATTACTAGTTACTAATTACATATTCGATAGTGTACTAATTACATTCTATATCCTACATCAACCTCGATTAGTTCAGTGATTCAAGGATAGACATGAAACGCCACTTTTAATTCATTCAAATAAATAATATTAAACAACATAAAGTACTCTTATTAACTGACCGAAGTATTACGAATGTGAGAATTAAACATTAAAGCACAGATTTTAAAGTAAGACTTTGAATTTTGATGTCAATTCCACTATTGCACACACATATATTACACACAGTATGTAGATTAATGACATCAGAAGTAACTGGAATTAAATTACAGAAAAAATAAGAGTCATCCCTTACTTTACTTTTTCAAAGGGAAAGTAATTAAATTACAGTAACTCATTACTTAGTAACTAGTTACACCCAACACCGTTTATGAGGAGGCTAATCCAACGCAGATCATTGTAAAACGTAGAAATGCAATTGTTTAAACTGACACAAATTAGTCAAGTTGTTAACAAGTTATGAATTGTGATGTCGTTCTCTAAAGTCGAGCATCGGCAGCTTCCGTGGGACGTACGAGATCAAGACGGCAACAGCTCGAAACGTTCCTTTGGGAGTCCCGCGTGTCCTCCTGACGTGTGAAAAGAAGAGTATAGAACATGACGTCTGACAGCTATTGTTTCGTCAGTCAAGGGCCGATATATTGAGCTGGGACCCATTCCAACAGCAGACATTTTCTCTTTGTCCCCCATTATGATAATCTCACATCTTGGCTCAGAAGACAGCCGTCTGGGTCTGCCGAAATTCCCCACAGATACCTCTGACATTCCCTCTCGTGCGTTCCAGCTTTGGGCTTTTATTTTATCCTCGTGGTTTGGATAAATCTGCTGAGCCAAAAACAACAGAGGAGTTCAAACCCTCCAGACAATATTGCATTGGGTTGCTTTAACTCTGTAGAAATCTACTTTAATGATAGAGTGTTTCTTCATAGTGTAGTTTAATCACATTTAATCACGAGCGGTTTTCTCTCCGGACGTCGTAATGGCACACTTGATGACTGGCTGTCCGCAGAGACTTCTGGGTCTTAATCAGAGCGCGCAGGCAGGCGGCTGAATTGCCGGGCCGTGTTGACAGGCGTAATGGGACGTGATTGAGTTCTTCAACAGGTTGTGTTGGGTCAAGGCATCTGTTGTGGCCCTCGAGCTAGACTCATTCAATGCCACCTTTGTCTTAAACCGGCGGCTTTAAGACGCACAACTTTCTATTGTGTCATTTCTAGGTCAGCTGATGCGTTTCGAATACAAGATTAGCCAAAGGAAAACAACAATGCGTGTTTGGACATTGTTTGTCGTCCTCTGTGCCGATTGGGTGTTTGTTCTGCGTTGCTGCACTAATAAGTTGCCTTCTTCACTAACGACACACTCATTACTACTGAAAGTCTAGACCGCATTCCTTAATACTCACGCAGGGTTCAGGAAAATCAAGTATGATGTCATCTTGTTTATGTTGCCATCATGTAGAACGTTCTGCTTTAGGACACAGATTGTATATCAACCAAAAAACATCAGGTCAACGCCGAATCCAACTGGTTATCCTACAAAATGAAACTAAAATGTATTCATATTTATAATATACATGATAATTAATTATAATATAATATAAACATATTTAAGATATGGTATACGTAATACAAAATAATAAAAACATATTTTGTTTTATATATATATATATTTAACAATCTGAAGAAGGTAATATTGTCAGTCGTGTTTTTCTGTTCATTCATCACTCACACATGCTATAGGGCACAAACTGTTTGATTTCAAGTCAGATGGAAGTTTTTGTTTAATGCAGCATATAGAAATTGTGCCGTTGTTTTGATTCTGTAATTCTTAATCTATGTGAAAGTCTCTATTTTGTACTTGAACTTGAGTAAATAATCAAAATTCTCATTTAAATCTCTCTTTAAAGGGACAGTTCACCCAAATATGAAAATTATGTCATCATTTAGTCACCTCAAACCTGTATACATTTGTTAAGATAGAAAATGAAAATAGAGGTAGAAAGATGTTTGGAAGAATGTTAGTCATTTTCAGGTCCGTGACATCATTCACTGCCATAGTAGGAAACATTAAATGGTAGTCAAAGGTGCCCCACAGCTGTTTTTCTCCCTAAATTCTTCAAAAGATCTCATTTTCTGCTTTGGTAGTGGATGATGTCCCGGAACTGAAAATTGCTCACATTCTTCCAAATATCTTTCTTTGTGTTCAACAGGTATGAAATTACACGAGGGTAACTAAAGGATGACAGAATTTTCATTTTTGGTTGAACTGTTCCTTCAAGTGTCTACTTTATACAAAAAAACCTCAAAATCTCACCGCTGTGCAAAAGAAAGCTGCAAGATCTCACTGTTAATTGTTCTTTCTTACGTGGGAAATCATAGCACACGTTGATACAGACCTGGCTGTATCTCTCAGAGGTTGAGCCGTCAGTGTCTCCTGATGTCGCAGGTGTTTCTGATCTCTAATTCCTCACACCTGCAGTCTGCCACCCCGAACGGCCTCCCAGAGTGACCTGTCAGCAGCACCGCTTCTGAAGAAAACACTGGAAACACTGGAAACACTTCCACGCCGACACGTGCAGAAACGCCTCTGCTAAAAAGTCGAGTGTGTCTGACGTAAAATCGACACTTTCAGTGTGCAGGAGAGAAGACACAGATGGGATCAGACGGTAAACACGCCGCCGGTTCTCTCATTTTCCTGAAGTCTTAATGTGATTAACAAAACACAGATGACAAAAAAATCTGCTCAACAATGCACAACACCTCATGAAAAACATACACCAGATTCAGATTTTTGTGTAAAGCTCAACATGGCCGTCCCACCCAGACCATTGAGAGTTTTCACAAACGCTGACGCACACTTCAGAGATGCGTGAGCTGTCATCAGGTGGTGTTCAGAAGGTTTGGGGGTCCGGCTGCCGCATGAGCGCGTCGGTGAGACAGCAGGGGGCTGCAGAGATGGCGTGTGTTTGTTGGGCGACTCCAGCAGCACGTTAAGACCATGACCTAAAGACCACACACACATTCACAGGCCGGCTGTTGTGCTCCGCTTGAAAGACTTTCTGGACACGCATTGCTCTCGATTTCCTTCTTTATGGTCACTTATTCATCTGATGAATGCTGATTTCTGCCGTGTTTGTGTGCTGGGAATGCATTGGTGATGTTGGGTACCATCACGTTGGTTTTAAGGAACGTGAATGATTCTCATTATGTTGTTTTGTGGTCGGGTGAATCTGTGTGTGTGTGTGTGTGTGTGTGCGTGCGTGCGTGCGTGCGTGCGTGTGTGACAGGGTTTTGTCTGCTCAGTGTCCTCACATGGCATCACATTTACTCGTGTTTCTGATGGACATGAATGCTGTTTTTTTGTTAGCTAAATTTGTCTCTTCATGTGTTTGTAATTCTTTTCACGAGAAGGCGCTTCGTTTTGATCTTACACAAGGAGAAAACTAACGCAACGAGAACTCATGGAGCTCAAACGAAATAAAAGCATGTTTCATGTGAAATTCATTTACGAACTTGTGTAAAGCTGCTACGCGACAATGCACAAAGAGAAAAGCAATGTAGAAATAAAACCGAATGGAATAGAACGACAGGAAGGTTTTACAGGATTACAATCAAATTCAAAGAAAAAACAAATAGGATATTTTTTTCAAACAAAAGAAAAATGCTCAAGAACACACGTACCTTCTGATTCCTTCATGTTGATGAAAACATGAATGGAGCATTATGGGATACTTTAATACAATAATGCAATGGATAATTTGTGATAGAAATAGGTGCTCATGTGATTTCTTTGAATGGTATTTAATTTAGATTCTATTTAATTATATTTTACTATGTGTGCGTGCGTGCGTGCGTGCGTGCGTGCGTGCGTGCGTGCGTGTGTGTGTGTGTGTGTGTGCGTGTGCGTGTGTGTGTGTATTTGTACAATATATACATGAAGAGTTTGGTTCCAAAATGAGATAAAAATGTCAGAAATCACGTGCATTCCAATTAATATCAATCAAACTGCAGTTGGTTTGTTTTGATTTAATACATAATAACAAAAAATACAGCTCACTAACAGAATAAAACATAATAAAAAACATGATTTATGAACATTTTGTATGTTTTTTTAAGTTTTCTCATTTTGGAACTAAACCCTTCATATATATATATAATAAAAATAAATATTAAGAAATATATATATATATATATATATAACAAAATATATAAATATTCTTCTTTACCATCTTTGACCACATTCACATTACAGCGCTTCATTGACAAATCCACATTTCATATTCATGAGAATTTCATATTCCCATGCCTTTGAAAGAAACAGCAGCGTACAAGGCATCTCTTCCATAAAGAAGAGACAAATGAATATGCGAACGATTCCTCGAGTCCCGCTAATGGGAAAATCATTTCATCCGTAAATTGATAAAGATTGAGGACAGATGCTGATACCCTTTTGTTTTATCCCAACAATAAGAATCAAGGGGACAATGCTGAATGAAATGGCTGCAGAATTCACATTGAAACGCATCTGTGCGCCCGGGGTCTCGCCGGGCCGGGCCGTGCCAAGACTCCCGGTTCCACTTTCACACTTCCACCGGTCTGTCAGCGCCAGCTTCTGCTGGGTTCCTCCTGATAAATCGCCAGATAACAGGCGTGGCCGGTGGCCATTGTTTGGTGGGGGCAAAGTGTTTAAAATGAATTTAGCCGGTCAGTGCGGAAGATTCATTTCGCATTATGCTCGTCGCTCATGTACAAGAGGCCCGCTCCAAAAAATGGATTGGGTAGCATGCCAAACTCTGTAATCGGGGTTCCTCGCAGGGCTCGCGGCCTATACAAAGAGCCAAAGACAATCAGGTCTGTTAGCTATGCATGCCAATCTGTTACCGTGGTTAAGGGGCAACAGTCGGGGGGAACCGTGCCACGCAGGGACAACAAGCACACAAATGCAATTACCCCTCATGAACCAACACCTTCAACTCTGACAGTTCTCACTGTCTGCAGAAAAGCAGAAGGGATTCTGGAATGTTCTCATTTATGACTTAACTGTTGCTGGTCATTCTGGATGTGAGTCAGGTGCGATACCGACACGTTTATCCTGAAGAATCAGACCGGTGGTGTGGTGTGCAGTCCAGCATCACATCACAGCCGTCTCATTCACTCCTTTACACACACACAAACATGAGAAAAACATTGTACAAATCTCCTTAACATCTTAACTGTTTCTCTTAGAAAGCAATGACTTGGCGTATAATATACATTTTTCTTCTTCTGAAAAGAATATGGAAATGTTCAATGTGTACAAGTACAAACTGTATTTAGATTTTATTTCTGTACAATGTAAAACTTTGCTGTAGTTTTTCCAGCAGGTTTGCCAGTAACTTACTGTAGATTTAATTACTACTTAATATACTTTCCAATTAGTACTGTTTTCAATTACTTTAATCAAAATTAAAACACTGTAACTTTTGAGTCAAAATGAGCACTGCAAAAATGGACATTCTTCCTAAATGTTTTTCTCTTGTTTTCTGTAAGAATATTTAAAACTTCTTAAATGACCATACATTTACATAACAAGAAAAGCGACCCAAGATATTTAGTCTCGTTTTATGAAAGAAAAATATGTAAACTAGGTAAGTTTATGCTTAAAACTAAATTGTACATTAAATCTACAGTAAGTTACTGGCAAACCTGCTGCCAAATTACAGCAAAGTTTACAGTGTAGTTTTATTCTTGAACTCTATCAACGTTGTATTGTCTTTGTGCCTCAATATTTTTCCTCATACTTGTGTCTTAGCAAATGTTTACAAGAACACAATCGATATCAAAATGAAATGCACTTTTCTCTAGTTCTTAAGTCTCAACAGATCTCAACAATGTCTCTCAGATTTTTTATTTCATACATTTATTCTTTTAATCAATTGTGTATTATATTCTGTAATATACAGTATTTATCTGAATTTTCTTTCATTATGCTTGTGTCTTCATACTTCTATTTCTACTTTTTAATTCAGATGTTGACTGTCTGAAATATGTTTAAAACACGATTTAATTGAAAATGTCATTAAAAGAGTAAACTTTCAAATCAGAACTTTCAAAAAAGTGCTTTCTAGAAAAAAAAGCATTTCACATGAGATGACAAAACATCCAACATGAAAAATACTGTAGTATATTAAAGTAATTGCTAATGTATACCACAGCATTCGGTAGTTTTAACCATAATAAAATAATAAACTTCAGTACACTTGAATATTTACTAAGGTAAAGTTCAAAAGCACTGTAGATTTGAGTTTGCTATAGTAAATCCTAAAGGATGTGGGATGAAAGCAGGTAATAAGAGACATGAATATATTTAAAGCTGATTTAACATACACATATATACGGCTCATTGTCCCTGCAGTGGTTCTCGGTCTTGAGGTCAGATGCAGAAGGCCACGGACTCGCTCTCTCCCTCAAAAGAGACTGTGATTTGTAAACCCTTTCATTGGCTCCTGGAGGAGCTGTACCGCGTAAAGGCCAGAGGAGAGATGCAGAAGCGGCTCATAATGAACTACTGTGTGTGGCAGGGTCGTGGGAAACGCATCGCCACGCTGTTATTGTGATATTTCAGCCAGGACTCGGGACTAACCCTCCTAAAGACACATTGTGGTAAGCGGCGTGCTAATGGGGGAGCCACTCGCCCACACGACAATAGACGCATCTCCACGCGGAGGCCTCCCCCACCCCGCTGCCCCGCACTGCATGCGTGCCGAGGTGCCCGAAGGGAGTTTGTGTGAGGGCGAGCTCATTTTAATGCAGTTAGTAGGTGAATGGCTTTAGTACGCGCACTTAATGGAAGAGCTACATCATTAGAGAGAGCGCTTCAACCACGTCTTCATCTTGCCCTTTGGCCTTCGCTTCCCTCCGTGAATGCTGGGACAAAGCTGTTTTGATATGCTTTGGCCATGGGTGAATGTATTGCGTGATTTATATTTGTTAAGGCAATCATGTTGCTTTTATTTTAGATTTCAGTTGTTTCTCCAATGAGATTACGTTTTTTGCGTCTCAGATGATTAATTGAGAAAAACACTCATAAACCTTAATTTTGTCTTTATGAGACATCCGGAAGAGTAAACTGAAGATTTGCCAAGTTTGAAATCATGTCAACATTATTATTGGTATTATTATAGACGGTTTCATCTTGACAACATAAACAAACGTTCCCGCGCATGCGCACTTTTGTGACCCCAACTTAATTTCCGGTACACATTAACAAACAGAGCCCCTGTAGATTATTTCTGATAACACGCAAAAGAAGCCGAGAAGAACCGTTAGATGGCTAGACTTGTCTCTCCAATATTTTGAACTTAGACTGCGATACCAAACTCAACCGCTAGATGTCAGTGTACAATGCGGTTTGTTTAAATGTGTCAAAACTACAGGACCCATTCAACAAATCGTTTATTTAATCAAATTTACATACAACAAAATTCAACAAATCGTTTATTTAATAAAATGACTACAAAGTAAAACACTAATATAAATTAATATGAACATAAAGATATTAAATAAAATATATAAATTGTTACATTATTAGACACTAGCAAATCACAAACCGGAAGTAACTGGGGGTCAGGCGCGCGCGTCCGATGAAACGGTACGAACGCAATCTGGTTTTGGAAATGTTTATTTTAGCCATACAACCGATGAATTCATATTCGTATTTATACCTCCATACGAATTTTCTTATTTATATTTCTCTTAAGCAATTTTACAAGCAACAACTGAAAGGTTCATTTAAATAAAAAACAACCGAGTACTGAAACCTCCAGGGCTAAAATAAAACTTTCCTTTGGTTTTAAACACACTGCTAACTTGGCATATTCTCACTTGGCAGACGATTAAACAGAAAAAAATCCTAACTATGGACCAAAATATCAAAAGCAACCACATGCCAAACCCTTATAAATAAGCTAAACATTTCAAGAAGGTTTAAACGTGGTTTCAAACATTTGAAACTCAAACATTCTTGAAACCAAACAAAGTGAAACTTTCAAAGCAAGCTTGAGCATCGAGCGGACTTATTGCACGTCAGTTGAAGACGTGTCAAACTAAGTAAAAGTTTAAGTACGTGCCGTGCGTTTGGAACGGCGTGTTAATGCCGTGTGATAATTGGGCAGGTCTGTTTGGGTCAAGTTGGAGCGTTCAAACCGAGCTGACAGAGGTCTGAAGCGCCGCAGGCGGGGTGGCAAGCGCGGGTCACCGGAGTGTGGAAAAAAAGACCTTTGCATTGTCCCGTCCACTGACCTTTTGACCCGTTATGTCACTTCCTCTGTGTTCGGTCGTCTCGTTTCTCATGGCCACGCCCGCTCGGCTATACTCTGCAGTGTCCGATGGAGTATCCTTAGTTCTCTTGGCAGGTCCCAAAGTGATTGAGCGAGGCTCATCCAATCAAGGGCGTTTCCAACCCCATGGGTCACAGTTCTCCATCTCGCCCTTTCTTTCTTTTTCTGTGTGTAGAACCTGCTTGAAGGCAAAACTCAATCAAGGTCACATTCGGAGGGATAAAACGCCCGCTTTTATTTTAGTTTACCTGAAAAACGGCATGCGTGTTAAATTGTGCCATTATGACTATTTTCCACTCAAAATTTGAATTCTTTCATCATTCATTCATCCCCATGTCACGTCCAAGCTGCATGAGTTCACGCAACACAAAAGAAGATATTTTGAAGAATGTTGACAAAACCACTGAGAGATTTCTCAAAAATCTTCTTTGTGATCCACTGAAGAAAGACTCGCATATAACCGCATGAGAGTGAATCAAGAGCTGCGTTTACATGGACCAGTGTAATCTGATTAAAGTCCAATCTGAATGAAAACGCTCCAACACGTCAATCAGATTAAAAATGCCCAATTTCTGTGGGATTGTAAAGGGGGGTTTATGCCGTTTGTAATCCGCTTGATAGGACATGTAAACACTTGATCAGATTAACAACCGAAGTAGGAAGTTGTGCGCATGTGCACAGACGACGCTGGCTCGTACAGACGCAAGGGCTTATGACGCACTGCTGCTAAAGAAACCAAACATACTGTAGGCTAAAGTATCTAATCATAAAATTTCATTTAGTTACCGTTAATGCTGATATATGAATCCGCATATCATCACTTCTAAAGTTGGGTATTAGCTGTTGCTAAACATTTATTTCATGATTGTTTGCCTGCAGACGCTCTGGTGGGTCTTGGTAGTTTTGTCATGGTAAAACCGCATCGGGTGTGCTCGTGCTTCTTTGGCACGAGACATTACTCTGCCTTTATAAACTGTACATTTTTTTCATGCCGTTTGTAAAATAAAATATACACAAGATGTGCTTTAAAACACTGTTTTAGTGGTATTTAGGTGAACACTTGTGCAGTGTGCGCATGTCAGCAGATTATATGGGATTTGAAGCTCGTCATGTAAACACGCACATCAATCAGATCACTTTACTGACCTTTCATGTAAACACTACATTCAGATTGCGCAATCTGATTCAATTCAATCCCATGTGTCCATGTAAACGCAGCTAATGTTGACTGAATTTATATTCTTGGGTGAACTTTGACACAAAGCCGTGAGCAACTTCATGGGAAAACACATCCAGTGGCCTTGTGTCTTCAGATGTGTCTGCTGAAGACAAAACAGAAAACTACAATATCAGCCACCTGCTGTTTGACAGGCAAAACTGAGATGCTGTGTTTTTACCCCATCACTGCATAATCTTACCACAAGCAAATGACGATTTATAGTTTAGAGATTCATAAAGCATTGAGAGCGAGAGACAATGACAGAGATGCAATTGTGTTCAGGTTTAATCCTTCACTCACCCTGCTAGAAGAAAACTAGGGTCAGTATTTCTAGAGAAGATGGTCACGGTTAGGGTTCTGACCCTGACTGACCTCTTGGCTAATACGGAGGCTGCCCAAACAGGTCAAACATATGTCAAGGATAATCTGAGGTCAAAAGAAGCTAACCCGACATAATCTGCTTTGAAACGCGGCAATGTTGAACAATTCTGATGAGGTTGAAGAAGAGCCGCTGTTTAAAGGGTTTATTGGGCCTTTAATGCTACATAAACTGGCTTGAAAGACTCGGCAAACATGAAGAGAGGATCTCTGGTCGGCAAAGACATCAAAGTACCTCAGTGGAAAAGAACATCCGTGCAACGCTTCTGAAACTCTCAGTGAGAAATCAACAGGTTAATCTGTTGCTCTTCTTAACAATAAGGAGTGTTTATGATTCCTTAAAGGGCTGGTGCAACGCCGTTTCGTGCATTCTGACTTCTTTACACTGTTAAACGCGCTGGCTTCTCATGCGTATGACGTATGACGTCATATTTCTGTGCTCAATACACTCCCCCAGCGTTCCTATAGGTTTCAGAAAGTTTTTTTTCGAACATGAAATTCCCTTACGTAACAACTTTTCTAAATCCCTTATTGGATAACTCTCCTGGAAACACGCCCAGCGAGAGAGAGAGAAAAAGCCCGCCCATCAATGTGCTCCTTCGTTCGCGAAGTTTAACTGTGTTTGTTTGCTCACTGCATTTCAGTGATGAATGTTACATAAAGGGTGGATGTAACGCGGTCCCAGCGCTAAAAGATGCCGGACATGAAACGCACGCGGTAAGTGAAACGAAGTCACATGTCTGTGTTTTGTCGGCAATCAGCACGTACGTGCATAATGTAAACAACACAAACTTATAGTGAATCAAGCGTTATGCAGGGAGAATGCCATGATGTGTTGTGTGCTCGTGCTGTAGTTCCGCCCCCCTTCACGCATTTAGGATGCCGTCTGTTTTTGGAAATAATGGTACAGCTGTATCTGTCTTTTATAAATGTGATCAAACTAAATATTCTTTGACGATACGACGTATGCAATACTACTGTATAGGTACTCAAGATTAATATGAGATTGGCAGAAACTGCGTGTGTTAGGGCCGCTTTAAAAACAACTCGGATCACTCAATGTTATGAAATGTTCAATTTTGTGCGTTACAGAATTTAAGTTAAACTGCTCAGATTTGCGAGAAGCGAATATCAAACTGCCCACCTTTGTGTCCGCAGCTGCATCTGTCGAACACCCCGCGCTCTGTTCCGTCCGAGCCGTTCCACTTCTGGTCCGGGATTTTGAGTGACAGCTTGTCTTAATATGTCCCTTAGCCTTTATCTATAGAGTCAGGGGTCAAAGGATTAGTGTCCCAGGTCAAGTATAGCACCTGTGTGTCAATATAAAGCACACAAAGGGGTCAATCTGCAAAAAGAGAGATTTTTTTTGCAGGAATGCACTAATGGCGAGGGAGAGGCAGGAGATGACGTTTCTGTGTGCGTGTCTGACGTCGAGCTTTCAGAAAACGATTTCACCCACAAACGCTTTTCTCCTGTGAATGAGACCTTGTGCACGAGCTTTTATCTATAGAATGACAAAGTTCATGTGCAACATGCTCATCTAAAAAGTTTTGTTCATCTGCGTTTTCCTCAATATACTTTTAATTTATGACAAGACCCCTAAGAAATCTTCTAAACATAACAGCACGAGTTTGGACTGACGTAATGAGTACATACTGACAAAGGGTTATTTTTTGGGTGACTCGTTCCTTTGATTGTGTACACTAACACCCTCTGAAAACGCCCGTGAACCCGGCGAGCATGACGAGGGTTACCTTGTGCGCGTAGCTTAACCCAAAGAAACTTTCCCAGCACTTTGCTTAAACGCTCACAATTAAAGCGCTCGTACAAAATGCTGAATGTTCGGGGAGTCTTAACGCGTCCATTCAGAGCTGAGAGGGCGTCTCTGAGGGGATGGAGGTTATCAGATACCAACGGCAGGGAAAGTGAAACGCGTTGTGTGTTTGTGAGCGAGGCGCTTTTAGGGCTAAATGGATGTGGCTTTAAAAGGCCTAGATTACAGTCAAGCTGGCCTACATGTTCCTTTTATCGCTCGCCGTCTCTCATGCGCTGGCATCTGCTCTTTCTCCACCTGTGAGGCCTGGGGCCTTGTGCCTCGACCCTTCTTTTCAGCAACCTGTGGGGAGAGAAATCAGTTAGAAGAGGACACGGAGCACCCGCAGAAATGTCTTTCAAGACAAACCTGACTTGAGTCGGATAGAAAATCAAACACAAAATTTCACTCTCATAGTTTTTTCTGTTGATTTGTGGAGTCATGAAAACTGTTTAGCACAGAGTGAGATTAATATAACTGAATTAAAAACGGAAGAAAGTGGAATTAAAATCTAAGTCCGTCTCTTGTGATAAAATGGACCCGATATATTAAAGACCAACATTTTGTCTCACCCAGTTCTCTGTAGAATAAAACTGTAGAGAAATGTGTACATCTCACACCACAAATAAGCTATTTCATGTGCAGATGAGCTATTCAGATTTTACATCCTCATCAACTCTAACCAATGAGATCTCATCTCTTACATTTACATTCATTCATTTAGCAGACACGTTTACCCAAATGTTATTGTTTATGGTCAGATATAAAACCTTTAATTGAAAACACCAAACCTAACTAAGATCGCCATTAAGTGTCATAAGATCTAAAGATGATATAAAAATAAAGATTTTGGAAAAACATCCAGAGCTTCTCTATGGACCAGCGGCTCAGCCAAACAAAACCGGTCCATTGCGTTCTCTCTGACTGCGGTTGTTTAAGGGAGCGTTTGTGGATCAGTAAGTAGCGGAGAGAAAAGCATGATTTTGAAAAGAGAGAAAGAGTCTAAAGGGTGTTCTCTGACTCGTAACCTTTGTTCTGTTTGGAAAGGGGCTAATGTTCTCCAAGCTCTCCCATAACAATCAAAGAGGGAGCTGCCCTTCAAGCCACCGGGGCCTCCTCCTCCTCGCCGGTTTCCATCTATTCCAGTCCCACTCTTCTGGCCGAATAATGCCGGCCTTTGTAAATATCAGGCCACATATAGAATGTTTAGCAACCTATGAGGTCGTAATTGACTAATAGTGGGGATCCCGTGGGAGATGGGCGATTCCTAAAGGATGAATTAAATTACCGGTTAATTGATTCCTTTATTGATGTTTTTGTTAAGGAGGTGAAAGCTAAGACGCACTGAGATGTCAACAGTTGTAAACTTCACTGCGATCTGACACAATAAAGACCCACAGCTGAAACTCCCAAACGGAGGAGAACGCTTTTGCAGCAGTTTGTAGTGTAACAAAAGTGATGAGGGAGTAAACAAACATGACAATGATCTACTTTTCCTGAATGTTCAACACTGCGGCATGTCTTGCCGTGTCAGATCAGTGCAGCATTCTCATGAAGCGCTCTGCGTTTACTGTATTCTGACAGACGGACCCTTACCACCGCTGTTGTTTTTCTCACACCTCCCACGTCACGCTCTCATCCCGTCTACAAACATGCAAGTGATTATCATTGTCTTTTCTTGCTTTCTGTCTGCATTCGTCGACTGGATTTGGTTGAGAAAATTTTCAGTTGTTTTGACTGTCAATCGGAATCTTATTATGATCACTCAGACATCATCATTGCTCAAGTTTGTAAATTTAACCAAGACAGAAAACAAGAGGAATCTTTGAGAAAGTAGGCCTTATATTCTTTTTTTGCCATAATATACCATATGATTGGTATAGCTTTGGCTAACTGGACAGGAGAGTTCAGTTTGTTCATCTTGTTTTCTGTTTGACAGTGACCAAATACATCCTCACATACCATCACATGTGCAGCCTATGAGAAAAACACAAACAAACCCGATCGAACAAAACATGACGAGATGGTTTCGACATTTTAATTAGGGATTTTTATTCTCTCGACTGATAAAAGTACAAACAAAAAGAAATATTAAGAACACTTTAAACTTGCCATTAGACATCTGCCCGGTTAACCGAAAATATATAATACGTGATTTATGCACAACTTGTGAGTGAAGTACGGTAAAATGCTGCTGCATCCTAAAGCCAGAGGGCGCTCTCGTGCGGAAACTCCAAATACACACTGCAGAAGAAGACCATAACACACGTAGTTCTAGGAAATGCCTAAGGACATGTTTTTATCACCGTTCCTCAAGCCTTCTCAGGTATTTTCATGATAATAAAGTATATTTATAATGATCATGTTTGACGGGTGTTGCTTTTTTAAATGCATGTTTTAAGCGTCTCAAACTCGCACTGCTTTTAGATCGCTGCTTTAGAATCTTAAAGTTTTACTTAATTAATATTGCATATAGGAATTTATTATCTGTTATATTTGACCTGTGCTTCTCTCTCCTTTAACCTAATTGTGTGCTCTCACTGAGCGTGTGTGTGTGTGCGTACTTGTCTGTGTACGTACGTGTGTGTGTGTGTGTGTGTGTGTGTGTGTGTGTGTGTGTGTGTGTGTGTGTGTGTGTGTGTGTGTGCGCGCGTGCGCATCCGTGTGTGTGTGTGTCTCTGTGTCTGTGTGTGTTGGTGCGTGTTGTGTGTGTGGAGTGTTTTGTGTGTGGGTGTGTCTGTCTTCTGTGTTTTCAACCTTTTCTTGTTTTTGCAGGTACAACTTTGATTGTTTTGCTTGTAGTCAATATGTCTCATGTACAGCTGCTTTGTAACAATGAAAATTGTAAAAGCGCTATATAAATAAAGTTGAGTTGAGTTGAGTTGAGTTATTTATCTTTTTTCACATTCTTTATTGAAGATGTCTGCATGGTTACTATGGTTACTTAAAGTCCCCGTGAACCGGAAGTTGCGATCGTTTTTACTTCCGTATTCTGACACATTTCCGAGTGAAAAGTAATTTCAAAGGAGAAAATTAGTGGGCGTTTTTCACTGCGAATTGATTGGATGTGGAAAAACAGCCGTTGCGTTGATTTTGAAGATACATGAACTTTAAAAAGAAAATGCCCTCGAGCTATAGAGCTATTAATAGCCATAAGCTATTAACTATAAACGCTGCAATATTTCATGAAAAAATCAGAAATTTCATTTTTAATTTCACTGGGACTTTAAAAGCTTTGTCTGTGAACACTGACCAGACTTCATACAACAGGCAGATGTGAAATGTGATCAAATGGCTCATTCACAGACAAATCTCATGTAATATTTACTCACTTTACCTTCATTTGACCTCAGGGTGAACATAACATCAACACAAAAACAAACCGACAGTTCTCCAGAACAGTTTTTAACGCGATTTTAATTCGCCCGCTGCCTAAAAACGCGGAGGTTGCGTGGCGCTGATCCAAGAAATGACGTCACGCGTCGCGCATGTCATGAACGCTCTCTGCGCAGGTGCGTTCACATGCCAGAAAAAACGACAACCGATATAACGTTAGTTCCACTACATCAGTGTTTGCCAAACAATAATAAAACCATGCTAAACATTTAACATTCAGAAACACCACCCTCATATTAAACGGGTTTTACAAAATAATCGAATTTTAAATGAAACACTTTGTTTTAAAACCTGGTTCACAAGATGCGTGATCGTGAGAAACAGTCTTAACAGCGCGAGACTCTTCGTGCCAGACGATTTTCACAAACTGATGCGTTTTGAGTGAAGGTGACTGCGCGCGAGCGTTTTTAATTCATTTCTACGGAAGCCGAAGATAGCCGCGATGTGTCGATGTGGGTGGATTGTGGGATGGAAGACGGCGTTGTGAGCGGCATGTGTGGATTTCTTCTCTCGCTCCATACAGAAATCACAGGTGAGGTGCAGGTGTGACAGGCATCGATGAATGTATGACGCTCACTAAAGATATATCATTGACTGACTAATACCATTTACTTTTACATCCAGCGTTGTGCTACATGGAAAAACTACTGTAGTATATTTTAGTATTATTAACCATAGTAAACTGTATTAAAAATCATGTATAGCCAACTCTAGTGTTTTTGAAGCTTACTGTATTAAATACTAAAGTACAAGCTTCCACAATATTTACTACTGCTTAGCCATTTACTATTAGTATGACAGAATCCAATAGGATACATTAGTATACTACAGTATACTGCAATTGGTTATGATTTACTATAATAAATACTAAAGAACTGTACACTACAGTAGTCATGTGGGGTGTGTACACTAGAGGGTGCACACATTATTTATTTGTTTGAAGGACATTCAGATTTTGATCAGTCACTCACGTTTACCCTTGACATCAGAGAATGCGAGTTGACTTTACCCTATACTGTGTGGGTTTGATTCATACAGACAATATCCAGAAGTAAAATCGATTGATTTCTCTCATCTTAAGATAGAGCAACAATAGCCGGTCAACAAGAGAGTTGTTGCGTCAGTCACAGCATTGGAGAAAAGAAAAGACAACCCATTCAAAGCCATGTTTGCTCAGTTTGGTGTACCCAATCAATAGGGGAGATGATCAAAGACTTTCTTTTTGATGTTTTAAAGGGTTTTGTGTGAAGGCAGATTCACCTGTGTTGATATGGGATGCTCCGCAGCGCGTGAACCACAATGTACGAATATGCTCCTGTCACCACCCGGCCCACACCGACACTGTGCGTTTTGAGATCCACGCAGAACACTTTCAGAAGTGCCTGTGTTATGTCAGCTGTGCGCATGCAACCCCCCACCAGCGTTTGTGCCGGAAAGCAGCGATAACAATCAGAAAATGTCAACGTTTAGTTTTGCTTTAAACTCATTTGCGGCCCGTAGAAAGCTATTACTTTAAAAGAGATCTCTGTACTGCCGATTTGTAAGCAAATTGTTATTTTAGATGTTGCGAGCTTTGAACGAGCAGCTTTTGATCAATATGATTTTTCTCGAATTGGGAGTGAAGCACTCGTGAGTCAGTCCTGAAGATTCCGATGTGTGTGTCGAGTGTGTGCGGTCCTGTTGGTGTATTGTATGAGATTGGCTGCGACTTTGCTGTGCCCGGGCGGGGGGGGACGGGGGGTGGGGGGCGAAGCGCTGGCAGGCATGGCTAATCCTTAATGCACCTGATGTGTGTATGTGTGTGAGCCCATCTCGGCTGATGCAGATTGACTGGACGCGACCGGTGCCCTGCAGCGAGGCTCTCGGCCCGCCTGACCCCCGACCCACGCTCCAAATTTGGGTGAACAGCAGCCGTAACGGGCACCATGGGGAGCGCGGTGTAAGCTTCCTCATGGGCCTGTCACATTGCCCTGGCACAGAATTCTGTCATCACCCCCCGCTTTCCAAAAACAGACGCAGATGACCTCTGCATGCACTCCTCCATCACTCACATCTGCACAGGACAACAGATTTACTGTGTTCATATCTGAAATTCTGTGATTTTGGGGATGGGGACTTAGTTGAAAATCCTTGAAAGTGTCAATGAATTGGGCATTGAAAAGCAGTTCCGTTTCCTTTTGAGTTGCAAATTCTGCTTCATGCATGCGGGAATGTCAGGACGGGATCCTATGGGAGTTATGTACAAAGTGAAAAAAACATACTGCCTTAAATTTTTAAGTATCGTTACAAAATTACGTTAATGCAACAAAATAAGTGAATCAACGTTAACTTCTAAGTTACAGCAACACGCTCTGCAAAGTTTGAAATGGTCATTTGAATTATATCATTTTGAAAATCTTAACATTAGGTTTAAAATCTTATTTTTACAGTGTACGTTACACAACCGCAAGTTCATCCGCCTGACAAGTAGTGCCAAATCAACTTTTATTTAAGCATTCACATTATATTTAGCCAATGTTTTTCTCCAAAGAGACTTTAATCTACATTTTTTATGAGCATTTGTGTTCCCTAAGAATCGAACCCGTGACCTTTACGTTGCTAACACATTGCTCTACTATTTCGAACATTTCTGTTCCATTTTAGGAAGACGTTTGTAGTTTTAATGGTACAGTTTGTCTTTTTTTACTTTATTATGGCAGCGCAACATTACATTGTATAGTAGATTTGTATACTTTTTTCTTAACGTAATAAATGTGTAAATCGTCAGTATTCTGCGGAGATGATGTGCTATTGTATTGTTGTATTGTTGTGGAATGAATCAGGATTTTTTTGTCTCCTCCTCCTTCTTTAGAACTTCCATTCTCCTTCAATAGATATTATTGATTTAAGCCCAAGGCCTTTTCCTCTGACCTGATATGCAGCTTTATACAAAAGCCAAAACATATCAAGTCACTGTGATAAAACTCTGTGTTTTGTCATGAGGTCACACAGGAAGGAATGGCCAAAACATGGCCAAACACGCCGAACCTCGGTCTGACCGTGAAATGCGTCGAACATGTTGAGAATTTCAGGGAGGCTTTTTTTGTGATGGACATAGTTTGGAAGACTGAGCCTCGGGTCTCTAATAACCCAAATTGAGTTGACTTTGTTGTAAGAGGCGAGCCGTACCCTGAGGCGGAGGAGTAAAAGATTTAAAGACTACAATGAAGTCAAGCATAACCCTTGAAGAGAAAAGAAACGCCTCTTCTAACATGATCTACACACGGCAACGGCATACAGGACACCCCCGCACGGCTGTGGTGAACAATACACACGCCATAGTGTGTAAAAGCGATTGTTGACATAGACAGACAATATGTGTGTAATCTCAGTTAAAACGAACATAAAAGACATTTGCAATACATTTTTGGAATCAGTGTACTTGAGAATAATCTCTGGAAAACAACACGTACATCAGGACTCAACTTCATTGAATAGATCGGATTATGAAAAGTAAATGTTATGTACCACAGTGACAAACATGATAGAAATATGGTTTCGGGGGCGCGTCGTGATGAAAAAATTTGTCTGGGTTGAGTAAAATGTGGAGACACCCAAGCATTGGTTTGAATTAACCTAGAAATATTTGACCTAACGAGTTAATAAAACTCAGCACAAGTTGATACAAACTCAACCGTTGGGTTTGGCCATGTTTTACTCAACCATGAGATGAAACAGCTCTGCTTTTTCAAGTGCAAGTGCAAACATCGTTTCAGTATATACAAACACGATTTCATATTTTTGGGGGGCTGGTCTAGTCTGATAGTTTTTGAGAGGTTTTTGGTCCGCTAAGTCAGACATGGTGATCAGCTAACACTAACAAACCATTGCAGGCCAGATTCAAATCTTTCATTTTTTCAGAGGGGTTAAGAAACACTCATGAAAGAAACGCTTACACTCTAAAAAATGCTGGGCTATGCATTGGGTCAAAATGAGATGAACCCAACCGTTGGGTTTAAATGTAACATTTATATGCTGGGTTTTGGCCCACTGTTGGGTCAAATATAAACATTTCTGGGTTAATTTAACCCAATGGTTTTGACCCAGCGCTGGCTTGAAAGCTACCCATCATTTTTCAGAATGCATCATTCACGTGTAGGCGAGCGAGTCCGCTAGAAACCGTATGTCATCCCAGCATTACTGTGTCAATATTGATTGATATCTTGATTTATTGCCAGGGAGGGAGGGGAACCAGGTGCTGAGTGGAGAGCCGGGTCGGACGCTGGGTGCCGTGAACTTGGTGCTGTATTATTGACGGCGAAAGAACCCGGTGGACGCATTAAAGCCATTGTTTGACTTGGCACGGCGGAGAGCTCCCTGGGGTTCAGCCCATAAAAGGCTTTTCTGTTACTAGCTGGAGTGCTTATTGTAGAAAAATTGTCCCTCTGAAAAATTAGCATGCCGCAATGAAGAATGCGTAATGTTGGGCAAATGACAGCTGCTTCGCTGAAACAATAGCTGCAAAATGGCTTTTACTTCGGTGCACTTCTCATGGAAATGAACCTCGACCCAACCCCCCACCCCCCCCCCCTCCCTCTATAGAGGCGAAGAACATGCGTGTTCACACGACATAACTGGTCCCGTTTGAAACCAGTTATTCCCACACCCGCTGTTTCCAACAAGAGCCACTATAATGAGAATTATGAAGGAAAGTTTGTGATCTGTGTTGTCATTGTGACGATTGAGATATCGAGGTCGATGGATGTTGAGGCCGTTCATCAAGACACTTGACAGTGAGTGACCATAGCTGTCAAACTTCTAATAAAGTGAAAACAAGTCAAAATTAATATGCTGAAAATAAAGGCTTCTGCTTTTTGCATTAGGCACGTTTGACTTCAATATAGCAGTTACTGTTGTGATTTTTATTTGTTTGTTTGTATTTTTGTGGATTATAAAGTGTTTCCTTTACCTTCTCTGACAGATCTGGTCACTATGAAGTGTGTTATATGATACAAAAGCTGTGTGAATGATTTTGTATTCTTATTCTTTGTATTCTTTTGAAGGAAACACTGACAGTTTGACCGTTTTCATTTGCAGGTGAACTGTTCATCTATTTGTTGAATTTAATAGAAAATATAATTAATATTTGTGTGCTGGACTAAACATAAATCCATTTACATTTGACAGCGCTTTTAAGTATACGTTGTTTTTTTCAGCATTTATATTTCACATTCATTTAAATTGAAAGTTAATAGATTACAGTTGGTTGACAATTTCACGAATTCCCGTGAGACTGGGTTGTGTGTGCACATTTTCAGAAATGTTCATGTGTTTTTTGTGTGTGTGTATTTTTAGTATAGTAGTTCTGTCACGACAACTCTCGGAGGGTTTAGCACGGTAGTGTACATGACATATAAATGTATTTGGTCTTGGATGTACAGTGTTTGGTATTTGGTCTTGCAAATATAACATAAAAGAATAAACCCCACATAGCTTGCGTGATCACCTTGTAGCAGATCTATGCAGGTGGAGCTGGGGAAGGAGGAGGGGTTCTGAAGCGCGCTGCACTGCTACAACAATCACTAGCCAAGTTTTAAATGTAGAGCAGCAAGCTCATTGGCTGCTAATACGGAAGGAACCAATCAGCTGTGCCGTGTAGTAAAGTTATAGATTGGTTTAGACTTTAGGACTGCGCCATCTAGAGTTTCATGCCAGAACTTTCTCTGTCATTTTAAATAGTAATATCGTTTTTTGTTACTACAAAATGGTATTTGTAGTAAAGCACAGTAACCACACATTTAGTTAACCACACATACATAGTAACAAATGTAAGTCGCTTTGGATAAAAGCGTCTGCCAAATGCATAAATGTAAATGTAGTCAAACTATGGTAATACAAATGGTAATCAATTCTTCGGAATCGAAACTGATAATGGATAAGAATCGTAATCGAACAGATGAATTGGAAATGATCAAATTCAAACAATACCCAACCCTAGACAACTATAATTTTACTATTACAAAAGCATGGTTAAGTCCTTTAACTGTGGGGAAACATGCTGGTTAAGTATGGATGATGGTATGGATGGCTGAGTTTTATACATTTTCTAAACGTTGCATTCTGTTTCTACTGTGTATAAAATTTTATAGCCGTTTCTTCACTTTTGCCCAGATTTCGCTTCCAACCGACCAACATGCATCAGTTTCATTTGCGTTTCGATGACTTCAATATCACTTATGAACGTATAAAAGAACAATATCACAGAACATTACAGGTGTCCTGGTCTTGTCTTACACGCAGAGGAAATGTGCAGTATGTGAAATATTCTGTATATTTCTCAACCACGAGCGTTCTGCTTTAAATAAACACCATCAAGAGCCATATTTGGTAGAAGAGCTCGGCGTTTCACTGTGTTTTCATGTTTTGATGGGGTGGATTAAGGAATGAATTTACATTTGTTTAATTAAGTCAGTCTAAGTGGATCCTGTGAAGTATTATAAACCAACGCCAGATGTCTTAGACAACAAATATGTGAGCAATTCAGAGCTGTTTGCAGATCGTTCGCCGCCATTAGGCCTTCAAACGGACGTTAAACCTTTCATTTGTTTCTCATATTTCCTTTCACAGATGCCGTCGTGTTGATTTAAGGCTAAACATTCGAAGGCCCTTCATTCATCACCTTCGTGCCTTTTTTCTCTCTGCGAACAAGAGCTTTTTCACGTTTTCCCTGTTTTATTTCAAGCTCGCATTCATCTTTGTTGCGGGAAAATATGCGTGTGTTTATTTGATGGGCACGATTACCATCACAATGTCTTTCTGCAGTGCTCCGGGGATGTTCGGGCACTTTTTTGAAGCTCTTTGAAAGTTTGAGCTGGTGCGATGTGCCTTCTCCTCATTGTTTAAGACTCCCGGCTTCGCTCGCTTGGTATTCCTCTCACAGACGGGACTAAACTTTGGCCTGAGAGATGTGCTTCAGGAATCCAGCCCGCTGCCAGTCCAATTCACTCGCTAGTCAACGTTTCAACTCAATTTCTTTCTTTCTGCTTGTCTTTGCTAATTCTCTCTCTTTCTCCTGGCCCGCGTCTCATTTCTCTTCTGCTTCTCGCTGTCTTGCGTTAATCTCACTGTAAGCACCTCGAAGGGGTTTTAACTACAAACGGCAAACTTTTGAAGCGGTTTAGCTGTTCATTTGCACGACAACGGCCTGAAAATGGAAACGTTTGGAAATGGGTTTTGAATTTGTACCAAATGCGAATTTGTGAATGCACCAATACTTGACAACCAAAACGATTCTTTCACCAGTTTTTATTTGCTTTTGTGGATCTGTCTGATCGCTTTCATAATGTTGTCTGTGAAACTTTTCACAAACTCTTTTCAATACACCCTTGTCGTGCAAAAAATGATTGGCTCACATTAGCACGAGCAAGAGTGAAAATGTTTTGTTTTGTTCTCCGTCATCAGTGTTTATTGTGAAAGAGCTGAAGGATGTTTCTCACCTGCTTTCTCTTACAGAGTCTCTTTCACACGAGACCGGCAGCTGGTTTCTGTACTCGTGGTCCGGTTTGAGGAACTCTTCTCATTCCCCGTCTGGCTCCAGCTGAGATTGCCGATTCTCCTGAGACGTCACTCCTTCAGGTGGTGCTTTTCACCGGTATATTTACTCGCATCCGTTGGTAAATTGAAACGTCATCCATATGCATGTAGTCTGACACTTTTTTTGTGAAATGATTGATGGTTTGCTGTTAGATTTAAGAGTTTAGAAAAGAATGATGGAAGACCTTTTGTGGGGATTGAAGGTTCAAACTGCATATATATCTTGCTTTCGTTAAATTTGACCAACAGTGTACATTCGATGGAAAACGTTACTCCTCTGATGTTGCTTTTGAGGAGTTCTCACTTGAGTCTTAACTTAGTCTCAGATGTTTCTCCTAAAAAAATACCTTGGGAGGCATTAGAACAGTTCTGTTTGTTTGTTTCTAAACAACGAGAGTGTAATTGATGAACGCCATGAAGAGCATGGAGGTGAAATCATCTGGATTTGAGTAAATGTGATGAGAAATGTTCGAGGTGATATCGAGATCTTCAATAATATCGAGTTTTGATCGCAGACGAGAGAAATCTGAGCTCAGTTTGACACACGGTCGACATCTCTTCTCAAACGCTCATGACAGACACGTTTGACAGATTTCGGACTCTTTTTCTCAAGAGAAACATCTGAGACGCAGATGAGACTTAAGTTTCCATTTGCGCTCCATTTAATCTCATTGATCTGAGCAATAACACCTCCATATGACTTGAAGTACTGAAGGGTCTTTTTTCTCTCGAAACGCTCTGATAATTCAGTTATCAGATTAGAACGAGGCTTTTAATGATGCTGTTGATGTTGTGAATAATGAGATGATTTCCTCGGCTCTTGGCAGTCGTCCATCCGGATCATTGTGTGTGTTTGTTTGTTTTTCAGACAGCGCGGCTGAAGACGGATGGACTGCTTGGTCAGTTGGCGTCCTGCATGCTGCGCTGGACATTAGGGTCTGATGGACACTGTTAAGTCTTTCTGATGAACACAGACACTGAAGCTCTGTGTGTTCTCTGTCTGTGCTCAGCGGGAGACCCCCGAGGGCCCCTACGTGCGTCTCTTGATTGTGTCCATCAACAAGCGTCAAAGCCCAATCTACGCTTTTGTGTCTTCCTTAAAACACTGACACACCATTTCAAATCTTTCATGACTCATTTCCAAAGGACGGCACCAGCGTCATATCTAAAGGTGTTGATGCTGATCGTTTCACCTGTGAATGTGGTTTGAAACGGAATAAAACCCCCTCGCCAGGCTCCCACAGCTCACTTGCCAATATTTGTTTATGTTGCAGTATCTGTGATGTGAATGTCGGCTAATTTACCACAAACACAAGCCGAGCCTGTCCAGTAATGAACCCGCAATTGGATGACAAACAGCTTCATTAATAGTCGGCGTGTTGAATGTGTGCCACGGTGCAAAAGCGCTTTTATTTCGCAATTACCAGGTTATTGAAAGATCAAGAACTCGGATTAAATGACTACTGAACTACTATAGTGAACGACTAGTTATGCAAATACTGTATAAGAGATGTAGAAAAGAGTCGGTCGGTTACTTAGAAGGACTCATTTGAGCAATTTTGTTGGACAAATAACCACAGAAAGCAGCTTGGAGCGGTAAAAAACCCATAGATGTGTATACAGAGAGGCAACAGTTAACCGTTCCAGATGAATCTGCCATCTTGGAGCGGTCAACATTTTAGACACTGTCGTCATCACTTGCAGTAAAAATTCATGGATTTTCCAGAACAGCACAACATTACACAGGTTCTTGTTGTGAAAACTGACATTTAGATTACAAAAGAAATGCAACAACCTTTCACAGGTGAGAATGTGTCGATTTGTGTTTTTACAGTCAACTCCAAAACGATTGGCACCCTTGCTAAATGGGAACAAACAACGTTGTAAAAAGAAATCTGTGTGGTTTATCCTTTTGATTCTTTTATTCAAAATACAAAAATACAATGTTTTGTTAAATAAAACAATTGAAGGTTGGGGAAAAGCATACAATGAATGACTTTTCCAATATGGCAAATGATTTACATACAGTGGCCAATGAAGCATCTATGTACATCTGTTAAAAAAACAAGGCTGTCATTTAAATCAATTGTTTTTCTTCGTCTTTCTCAGAATGCATTGTATGTGTAAATTAAAACATGATGTTCTTCTCAGTGATGGGTTTCTGTTATTATGTCTGATAATGAAAGCCAGTGCTGATCTCTTAGGAGAACGTGCCTTCTGGAAAAGCAAACGTTTATCCAGTTATTTACAATCCCTTCAAGAGGCTGAGAGTGTTTCATACTCCTACCCCATTTAAGCCTCATAATGATAGCGTTTCTGAACAATGGTAACAACAAAACTCAAAAATATAACAAACTCCTCAAAACCTTAAAGATAAATGAACATTAAACACTAACAAGTGTTTCTTTTTACTGAAAGATGCATAAAATAACACTGATTTAAGAAAATAACTCTCAAAATGCAGTTATACGCAAAGCATGCTGGGAAATATAAGTCCTCTGCCCAATTGTAACGATTTTATGTTAACACAACACAACTCCCTGTTGTCCCAACACGAATGGATTCAGTTATATGACTAAACATAAAAAATCTTGTTGTGACCAAATTTTCCAAACGTTGTGTTGATTTAACTTAAGAAAGTTAAGAGCAAAAATCTTTTTTTTGAGTCCCCATGTCGAGATTTTCTTAATATCTCAATTGTTTCTCTTGGAAAACAGTAAGATTAAATGGAGAACATTGAGAATTGTCTATAAAAAGAGTCCAGTAAAGTTTCAGAAGAGATCTCAACAATATCTAAAAACTATCCCAAGCCAATCTGAAACTCAAACGTACTCGTCGTATTCTCATCAAGATCTTCCCGTATCAAGCGATCTGATCGTGTATGGCTATGTACTGTGTAAACAATTGTAATTAGGAGAAGCGTCTGAGACGAAGTTAATACTGCAATCATGCATGGTGATGTTCTGACTAATGTCAGACCGATCAGTTCTGACTTCTATCTCTTTTCTACTCTTTCAAAAAAAAAACCCCTTAGCTCTGTACACTGTGGTATGTGAGACCAATTTTCTTTTACTGCACTTATGTAGTCCTTATGTTGTTCCAATTGCTTCCATTGTTTCCCTCATCTGTAAGTCGCTTTGGATAAAAGCCTCTGCTAAATGACTCAATGTACATGTAATGTTTTGATTCTGATTCATTCAGAGTTAAAGAAGAACTAGAGACGACCAGCGCTGGATCAGATCTCATCAGTTTCTCAGACAGAGACCATCAGGATTTCAGTGATAATCTTCAGACGTTTCGAGAAATTCAGTCTGTCTTCAAAATAACATTGTGCCATTTTTAGTCACTTTAAATCTGTGTTGTGTGGCAGTTTGTTTCCGGGCGTCCCTGATATAAAACTTGGATTTGTACTCTATGCCGAATATGATCATTTCAGCAAATGTGAGATCAGAGGCATATACCAGGAATGCTCCTGGGGATTTTGGAGTAATTTTGGAATAATCCTTTGTTTTTTTTGACCCAATTTTTCCGGCCTTAATTTTCCCCAGCCTCGTCTGACACTTGATCTACTGTACTGCATTTGTGTTTTACCAGCTTTCCACCGCACCGAATCACCGTCAACATACTGATCTATGCCATGTATTGCCCCGCAGTAATCGCTGATGTTCAGCTAAAATAACCTGCCACAATTAAAAGCCATCCAAAAAGAAATCGTATGAACGTATCTCTTTATCACTGTTTAATTGGCAATGAAGTAAAGGGGGCGTCGAACTGGCTGTTGTTGTATAAATCGCTAATAAGTGTTTTATTTTGACTGGTCATAATCCTCTTGATGGAGGTCACAATAGACGGGCATCTGCTGGAGGATCACTCTGAATCCTCCTCATTATCTGTGCTGGAGGAGGCGTGGCCACCGCAGACGTAGCGTGAAATTTGTTTGCACAAAACTCCCCGTCCTAAACCTTTGGGCAGTTCCTATGAATATTCATGAGACGTGCACAGACGTCACCAGCGCCGGGCTGATTCTGAATATTCAAATGAGGGGAGGCGCTCGTCACTCTTATCGAGCCGCATGAATATACATGAGGGGACGGGAACCCGGAGTATGAAACGGGCCGGGACCCTCAGGAAGAGCACCAAACCATCTGGACAACACTGACGGACGGTTTTAAAAGCGAGAGACGTTTACGAGATGCTACAAGTAGCTGGTGAACCTGCGTGATTCTGCTGTACTTCAGTGTATTATAATGCGAGAAAACATGGATGAAAGGGCTTAAAATGGCCCCTGAACTATGTGTTTGGATGTAAAAAAAACATTCTGTTCGTATGAGAAAAGCTGAGAAAACAGAAAGCTTAATCAAAACTTGATGTCTCACAGCACTAGGGCTCAATCCTTGCTCATGCACATCTCATCCGAAAGGCTTTCAAACTACAGTTGACTTTAGCCCCTGCGCACATTAGTTTAGTCAATTTATGGAAAGATTCTCTCTTTGGCTGAAAGGCTTTTCTTCTCATCCTGAGAAATCTCCTGAGAAAAAGTCTTTATTTATTTGTGTAATGTAAGAAGCGAGCAAGACTTGTTCTGACATTGTGATTGAAGTGTTTGTTATCATTTCACATTTTAAATAAAATAATAACGACTCAATATTGTGCGTCTACCCCTAAGAAAGAAAAACCACGCATGTGATCTCGTTAATATCTCAATTATTTCTCATAGTTATCAATCAAGAGCAAATGGAAACTTAAGTGTCGTCTGCGTCTCAGATATTTGTGAGAAAAAGTGTGTTTCAGAAGAGGTTCAGAAGAGATGTCGACGATGTGTCAAACTGAGCTCAGATTTGTCAAGTCTGCAATCAAAAGTCAATCTTGCTCAAATTATTGTCTCATTTGCGTCTGCTTTTTTTAGGAGAAACACCTGAGACCGAGATAATCCGGAACTCCAATTGATCTCCCGAGTAAAGAGCGACATCTGAGCAATGAAACTGATGTTGATTTGAAAGTCATTCTGTATCATAAACTTTTCACCAAAGACGAAGTGCACACATTTGATTTATTTGTCTAAATTGTGGTAAATATATGAAGAGTTTGGTTCCAAAATGAGATAACTCCGTTTGTTTTCAAAAATCATGTTTTTTTATTATCAATCAAACTGCAGTTGGTTTGTTTTGATTTAAGCCATGATAACAAAAAAATACAGCTAACTAACGCAATAAAACATAACAAAAAAACTTGATTTTAGAAGATTTAGTTATCTCACTTTGGAAGCAAACTCTTCGTAAGCTTTGGACACTGTTTAAATCATTTACTATAATGACATTTGAACTCCGTATCCACACAATGTCAGCGCGTAATATTCCTCATATTTGTCTTGCACAGACTTGAGTTTATCCTCTGTATGTTTACATCACGTCCCGTCTGTGTTCCCCACAGGTTATTTTCAGGGGCCGCAGACACGGCGTCTGGTGACTCATCGTCTGCCTCTCGAGTCGTGTTCCTGTCCAGACGGCTGTGACAGAACGCCTGACGCTCCGCTCACGAGTGTTCAGCGTTCCTGAAGTCTGACGTGAAGAACTGTTCTGAGAACTCTCACATGTACTGTCGTCCTCTCTGACAGAAAAACACGTCCTGCTCCGCTTCCATACATTTCCATCATGTATTAACATGTGAAGAACACGTGTACGGCTCACATTCATTCACAGTACAATTCATTTGTTTCTGTGTTTTTTCTCTCAGCACTTTTAGGAAAACATCTGAGAGCTTTGAAAGAGTAACGTGTAGCGTGTGTGTGTGTGCTATAGGAACACGAAGACTTGACATATGGATTTGTTCTATACACCAGCGGTTATGACAATGAGGGGCCCTGCTTTCTCTTCTATAGGATATCCACCTGTTCGGTTTGATAGTGTCCCAACACCAAAGTGACAAGACGTGAATAGATTTTCAATCCCTCTTCTATGGGATTAAATGGAACGATATGGCAAGTCCATCTTTTGTGTTCCTTCATAAAACCGCTGTCATTGTGAAAGAAGTCCCTCTTTATTCTCTCGCTGGAGATAATGCGGCCAGCTCCAGGCCTGGCAGGGCTCGCTGAAACGCACCTGATATTGACACAATGACACAAAGAGCTGCTCTTTGTTGCGCAATATTTGATAATTGTGGGCAGAGACGACGGCTTCAGCTTGACAATGTCTCGTTTTCATGCGAGAGCTTAACATCTTGTGAAATGATTTTGTTTGCAGTATTTTTCTCAGAAGTTTGTGTAGGTCTCGCTATGAGAAAAGATGGAAGTGGGAAATCGTTTGTTTATGGGGTGGACTGTCAAAATGGCTTCAGCTTTCCACATGTTAAGTGATAAATGCTTTTCTCCAGGGGCCCGAGAGCGCACCGCCGTCAAAATGACCATCCATCCTCCGCTGCGGCTGGGAAAAGATGGATTTACTCTGTGATGGAGATGCTCTTTAGTTTATATTTCCAGATCCGCGTTTGACCAAAGAGTCATTTCAAATGTCATATCAGAGCCTCAAGTAGTGCACTGACTTATGTCTCACAAAATTCTGTCCTTATTTCCTTACCACCATGGTGTTTTGACACCGATATTCGCATCCAAACAGAATCATGCCAGGAGTCCAAAACACTGTATGCAATGTTTGATGAGAAGTGTGATGGCACATGAGAAGGCCTTAAAACAGTGTCTCTTTTAGGTGAATAATTCCAGAACTGGTCAAGAGTTCGGCGAAGCCTTTTTTAGCATTCGAGTCTTCTGGATGCTCACGGTAAAAATATGTCTGATCAACATATTGTGATTACTGAAGTGGAACATTCCAGAAATTCTCTTGCGCATACTCACGAGTGCACAGGATGAAAGATTCTTGAGCTTTTAACGGCGTGTGGTCACATCCCATAATGAACGGACTCTAAAGAGACGTAAGAACTGCAGCAGGAGTTCTGTTTCAATACTGCGTCCATTATCATAAATGTATGTATTTTGCTGTGTGTGTGATGTGTTTAAGATCCATCTGCATTGAGATCACCACCCATATTTGGTGTTGTGTTCAGAGTTTGTTTTCCCTTTGAGCCGAGAGTTGATTATTACTCACAGAACTAAAGCCATAACCCCGTTCAATAAAGTTGAACTGTCGCTCCTGCATTTGGTGTTTTAAACATGTTGTTCAATATTACAGAAAAGTCTAAATATTAGAGTCACTTTGTGTAAGTGCTCGGCTACAGGAATGCCATCAATTCACTCTTATTGCATTTGGAAAGTGTTCTGCTGCTCAAACAGCGTTGGATTTGTGCCTGCGTGAAGTTTTATTTGACAAAATGTCAAAGTTAAGATTCAGTTACATCCACATGCGTTGCCCCTTCGGTCGTGTCTGTGAGATTGACTCGATAATCTGTGTAATCTTTCATCTGTTTGCCTTGAACGTCTTCAGTGTTTTCTCTCGGTTGCTCTTTGTTCTCGTCATGTCCCCTCACTTAAAGAAACCCATGACTGTGTCTTTCCAAAACATGTCATTTGCAAACCCAGACGTGTTATTGTGCACGTGTGCCGTAACGGCAGTGCTGACACATCATCAGAATAAAGAAATTCTTTCTTCTTACAGTTCACATGAATGTGTAAAAACCTTCGCAAATGTTTATATATATACTGTATATATACTGTATGCATTGTTGCTATGCTAGGGTGTTGCTATTTGGTTGCTAAGGTTTCTGTAGCTTTTAGCGTGTTGTACTGTGGTTGCTAAGGTTTTCTAGCAGGACAAAGGTAGAAACATGAACAGCACATTGCTCAGTTTTCTTGAAAAAACCTTTATTCAAGCGGGATGTTAGCATACTTAGAAACCAAAAACAAGAAAGTACACTTTAGGTACATCTTGTATACTTCGAGAAATGCAGCTTTAAACCGTTACACTACAAGTGTACTGTACTAAAGTATGATAAAGTATGCACATTTAGAAATAAAAATACACTAGTTCTAGGACTTTGTTCAGAAATGTTCCTAAAATAAAATAACCCTGAAGTAGGCCTGTATTTATTTTTTGTAAGAGTTATTCCATCACTCGTGGCATATATGGAAAATCGGTGGCTAATTCATACGAATCATTTGCGGGATTCTTATCTGCTTACGCCCCAGTGATGTTCGTGTTTAGAGATGGATCTTCACAGTGGCTTTCTTTCTAATAATTGTACGATTTTACAATTCACGTCGTACAGATTCATTCAGTAACGTTTCCCATGAGATCATGTCATTATTCTGTGACATTGTTTTGAGAGTAACACAACACAGCAGCGCTCAATGCAGAATAAGAAATTTATTTCATAACAGTTACAAAGAACAAAATATTTCAGCATTCTTTATCTTACATAAGCTGTACAGAGATGGCATGTTTTCAAATCTAAATGATCCCGGAATAGACGCTAGAAATATTAAATAGAAAACAGGAGGCAAAAAATGATGTTGATGGAAAAATATGAAATCTTCCATTTGTAACAACAACTGTAAATGGAATCCATTCTACTGTACCCTGATACATAGTTTAGGCCTCTCGCGCATTTATAAAAAGCATTTGACGAAAGAATCCGATGGCCTGGCCATCTCACAACAGCTAAAATCTTGGCCTCTTTGGTTCCATGATTCGGTCATAATACACTTCAATTGCTTTTTTATAAAAATAACTTTGTTTTTTAATTTTTGTCCAATGGCAGCTTTTCTTCCTTGTGAATAATGCAACATCAGTGCAAACATGGTAAGAACAATCCGTTCGGAGAAGAAAGCGAAAGTTTCAAGTATTGAGAAGAGTTGGAGCGGTGGAAGTGTGCGTCGTCCGGTGTGAGTCACTACTGTACATTGCATAGCTCGTGTGGCACTTATTTAAGAAGAACGGAGAGCGGGAACCTGTACCAGAACCTTCGTCGAGGCCTTTTAGTCTGCAAGTGCTATTAATTGTGCATTTACTAGTGCTATGCTGCAGCACGACGTGAACGACTGAACGCTGTATGGCAAACGCGCTCGTTTTAGTACAGTTTATTTTCAACCTGTTAAGATCCCATCATGACGAGCGTGAGACATTGATCCGGTGTTGATGTTAGAAGTGCTGGTGTTGTTTTGATGAGATGGTCAGTGCTTTTTGATTCAGTTCTGAACTGGTGTTATACGTATAAAAAGAGTCCCAAACATTTCCGACACTTCAGCTCTCGTCCGTCTACCGGTTGGTCTCCTTTGTCCCTTTGATATGGAGCTTATGGGCTGTTCACACAGAATGCGTTCTTGTGTTTTAATGCCTGTGGTTTCTCGATGCCCCTACTTTAAACAATTCGAACGCAGAAAAGTAGAAGACAAAAACGCATTCTGTGCGAAGTCTCTTACAAACCAAGACAAATGCCTCTCTCGGGCGATATTAACGAACATAAATATATGTACAAAGATTTGTGCACGCATGGTGGAGATCGGGGTGTGAGCGCAGATGATGTTTATAAATATGACTTTGACTATAATATTTTAGTATTCTCTTCAGCGAGTCCGGTACTCAAGCACATCCGCACTCTTCTACGATCATATTGGGCACATCACGCTTCACGATGTTGTATTCGTCGTCAAAGTACAGCATGGACATGGTGCTGAGTTTGGTCGGGATACAACAAGAGTTCATGGAACCCGGGCTCATGCCCCGCATGCGGTACTGATTCACCACGGCGGTGTGGAAAGACGAAGCCGAGCCCGGCACCCCGGCCATGTACGCGGGACAGTTCCCCTCGCAAAAATTCCCAAAGTATCCCGACGGGGCGATGATCCAGTCGTTCCACCCGATGAGCCGGAAGTCGATGTAGAACTGCTGGCGGCAACACAGACTGTTGCTGCCGTCGCATTCCAGGCCTCGCTTACGGATGCGATGTTTGTTGTCTGCCGCTCTCGCCTGAACCACCAGGAAGGGACGATGGGACTCGTCGGCCGCGTTCACCAGCACGGGCTGGACCCCGACGCTGTCGCAGCCCTCGCACCTCACGTCCAGATTCTGCCGTCGATCGCCCTTGGAGAAAACCAGCTGCACGGCGTCCGTCAGAGGGAAGGTGTGCCAGCCGCTGCGTTTGAGCTCCACGCGTTTCTCCACCAGGTTCCATTTGCTCCCAAAGCCCGGCTCCTGAGAATACACCTTCACCGTCACCTTCCGTCGTGAGCCCTTCTCCAGAACATTAGGCAGCACTTTGAAGTACAGCCACAGGTTGGCCTGCGTCACGTACAGGTTCTGCTTTCCCTCGTTGGAGATGACGAAAAACAAGCTGGTTTTGGAGGTCAGCAACTCATCTGAGAAGAGGAAAAAAAACATTGATTGCATTTCATCAGCTGTTATAAAAAAAAGAACATCATGTGACTGAAAGACACAGTTTTGGACATGAACATGCAGAGACTCTAATGGTGCCGTGAATGAAGCTGGGACCACTGGGATCTAAAGAACATTACATCGCATCTCCTCTTTTGTATCTCATTTAAAACAAAGTAAAACCTAACTCCAAACTCAAGACAGCCTCTTTTAAAATGTTTTTGGAATGAAAACACAAAGCCGCTTTAAGGGCCATGACATGCTTGCATTACAGCGAAAACAAATGTTGTCACAACCGGTGTTGGGCAAGTTACTTTGAAAAAGTAATTAATTACTAGTTACTAATTACATATTCAATAGTGTAATTAGATTACTGTACAAATTACTCTCTCCAAAAAGTATTTAATTACTAATTACTTTCTATATCAACCTTGATTAGTTCAGTGATTCAAGGGTAGACATGAAAGGGCTCTTTTAATTCATTCAATCAAATAATATTAAACAACATAAAGTACTCTTATTAACTGACCTGAAGTACTATTGCACACACATATATTACACAAAGTATTTAGTTTAATTACATCAGAAGTAACTGGAATTAAATTACAGAAAAAATAAGAGTAATCCCTTACTTTACTTTTTCAAGGGGAAAGTAATTAAATTACAGTAACTAACTAAACACCCAACACTGGTCACAACCAATCAAAGCGTTCCTAATGGTCTCATTTCTTTCTTGTGATTTTGGTAAGATTCACACCACCAGGCACTGTGTTCATGGTTAAAAACGGACCCCCGAGCGACCCTGGGAGATTTCTCATTGACAGTGTCGGCTATGACAGGGTTGATTTGGCCGCAAGTCCAAACGGAGTTGAGGAGGAGAGCTTCTGAGAGCACAACACAATGCTTCAAAGACTCCCAGCAATATGCACTCCCTGTGATGTCACAGGAAGTGCATGACATCACCGGCACATTCAACATACACTGATACAGTGAGAGCGTGTCGAGCGTCGTTTCAAATGTGTATAAATGTCTTTGTTCTGATGAACACAGAGGAAGATATTTGGGAGAAGTGAAGTGAAGTGAAGTGAAAGTGACCTATTAGTCAGATATGGTGACCCATACCTGAAATGTGACCTCTGCATTTAACCCATCCAGAGAGTAGTGAACACATGCACAGCAAGTGGTGAACACACGTACACCCGGAGCAGTGGGCAGCTATCCCTGCAGCGCCCGGGGAGCAAGTAGGGGTAAGGTGCCTTGCTCAAGGGCACCTCAGTCGTTACCCGCCGGCCCTGGGAATCGAACCGGCAACCTTCTGGTCACGAGTCCGACTCTCTAACCATTAGGCCACGATATTTGGGAGAATGCTTATAAGAGAATGCCCCAGAACTGTTTGCTGTCCTACATTCTTCAAAATGTCTTCTTTTGTGTTCAACAGATCAAAAAAATGATAAAGTAATTGTTCCTACTATGGAAGTCAATGGGTGTTGAGATCTGTCTGGTTACAAGCATTCTTCCAAATATCTTTCTCTGTGTTCATCAGAACAAAGACATTTATACACATTTGGAGCAACTGGAAGGTGAGGAAATGATGAGAGAATTTTCATTTTTGGGTGAAGCATCACTTCAAGTCAATTTAATACGTAGCACTTAGAAAACTAACAGCACATCTCACAACAAGCAGCAAATATTTCCCATCGCAAACTAAATATGAAATGTTTTATGAGGCTTTCTAGAATGCCTGTAAAAAAACGTCAGCCAGTTAAAGGACCGCCGGCCTCCACATAAAGAAGAAATATGATGTTTACGCGACTCTGCAGTGTAGCAATGTGAAATCTAGAGGATAAATATATCTCACGCTTCAGGAATGTGGACGAAGCATCTGCAAAACACACATGAAAGAGAATTGTTTTTCAAATAAATCCTAAAAAATCATTCTTTATGTTGAGTTATGTATTATGTATTTACATTGTGTGACAGGAATGAAATGATGCGGTGAGAGCGAGTGAGATGCATGTCTGCCGGTCACATCATGGCTCTTTTAACTGAATCCTCTTATTCTTTTAGAATGCTGAATGCGAGGTATCTTTTGTTCACTTTTTAAAAAATCTAACATTACTGGACTCTTATCTATCAAGCATCCTAGTTCACCCAAAATAACAGCTTTGGTTATACAAGAAAAAAACACAATTCTCCTTCATACAGCAACAGAACGAATGTAGATTCTGGAGGTAAAAGAATCTGGATGTGTGTGAGAAATGTTCATATTGAGATCTTTAATAATATTGACTTTTGATCGCAGACTTGACAAAGCTGAGTCTTCTAAAACGGGAGACATTTCTGCTTCTTTTTATGAAATATCTAAAAGTGAGTATTCATAGCGAACATTTCCATTTGCTCTCCTATAAATCTGACTGATGTGCACACACAAGAACGCCCTTCTGGTCCGACAGAAAGCACAATCAGCAGGTATAATTGTGAGTCAGATATACGCTTGCATAAGCGTCACAAAGTTCAGCACAACTAATCAAAACCTCCGAACTCCTGACAGTTCTCTGGCGAGCCGTTGGACCACAACAGTGGGAAAGAGAATGACAGGAAGTGGTGAAAGACAAAACTCTTGAGAGTTAAGCTGCCTGCCACTAGTGGAGCGAGACAATATTCTGACGCTACAAAACAACCTGCCCAGCATGTGTCCACCTGCACGCACAGCGGAGGTCATCTCATCTCACGTCACGGGCTTTACACTGCCATCAGCACACAGCTGGAGATGCTGAGCGATAACAACATCCTCCTAGAGCTGCTTATTCATACACGCCATGCAGGTAACTCAAAACGCCACAGTATAACCACGGACAACACCAGAGACTGCAGAAGAAAACACTCGATAGATATAAGAAATAATAAAAGATCAGTCACATCTCAATTATTTCTCATCGACGTCAATGACATTCAATGGGGAGCAAATGAAAACATCTCAGCTATTTCTCCTGAGAAAAGAGTCTCACAAATGAGGTTCAGACGAGATGTCAACAGTGTGTCAAACTGAGCTCAGATCTGCCATCAAACCTCAATATTAGTGAAGATCTCAGTATGAACTCAAACATTTCTCATCACATTGACTCAACATCCAACATCCAAATTGTTTCAACAATTACACTCTCACTGCAATAAACGACTTTCTTACTTGGTGTTTTGGTCTTGTTTTCCAGTACAAATGGCAAAAAATTCTTGAATTAAGTGGCATTTTCTTGATGAGCAAAATGACCCGTCTTGTTTTTAGACAACAAACATGAAATTTCAGTGAATCTGTGCTTAAAACAAGCAAAGAAAATCAGTCAATGGGGTAAGAAAAACAATCTTGAATTTAGTGACTAAGAAAAAGGTCAAGATTTTTTTTTATTTTTGTCTAAAAACAAGACGGGTCATTTAGCTCATCAAGAAATGCATCTTGATTGAAGAATTTTTAGCCATTTGTACTGGAAAACAAGACCAAAATACTAAGTAAGAAAGCCGTTTTATGCAGTGCTGAGACTAAGTTGAGACGCCATTGAGAACTCATCAAATCTCCTGAGCTGTGAAAGAGAGACCTCTGAACAATGACATTTTCCTAACATAACATGAGCGCTTCATTACCGGCCGGAGGGAATGGCGTCTGGGTTCAGCCCTTCGCGGAGCGCTCGGCACATTCATCATTGGCTTCTAATAGCCAGAGCGAGTGAATAATCCCTCTTGGCTCCGGTCCTCACCTGAGTCTCCACACACCATTAAGATGTCAGCCAAACCTAAAGGGACTCAATTGGCCTCTGCCAGCGCGGGGCAGAAGCATTCTTTAAGAAAACGAGATCCTCGAGAAGATTCTGGAAGTCGTCCAGCACTTCATGTCCTGAGGTCACCCTGCATCCTAATGAGACACGGAGACGGGCCAGAATCTGCGACGTGCCAGCGGGTTCGCAGCTCGCCCTCCACCAACCGCGCTTCGCGTTTCAGACTCGACGTCTTTATTAAAGCGCTGGGATTGCGAGCACAGAACGAGCATCTTATGAATTGAATTCCGTGTTTTCATTGCGAAATAAGTGTACTGAAACATATTGTGTTTGGTACTTAAAGTAAAAATGTTTACATGTTTCTGGTCTTATTGCGAACGAGTGATCAAAGCATGTTATGGAAATAACCGGAAAACCTTTCTAAATGACTCGTGCTTTTTGTTTTAGTAAAAAGGCCGACGCTCATCATTCAGTCTTCTTAAACGTCCTGCTTCGCACGGAAACGCATCCCACTACAGAACAAAATGGGTTGAGGAAGTTGACTTCGTTCTGTGTTTTGTAAAACCTTTAAACAACCCCTAACAAAAATCTATCAACCGCTAACCTGGCACGGTCAGAACCGACACCGGCCGCCCCATCCTTCCACCAGGCAGCGATTGAGCAATCTGGCAGCTACATGTGTGGCACCGTTGGTCATTTCAAGTCTCCATCATTTTGCTAAATTGTTCCTGGTCTTGTCTGGGTGCCAGTCTCAGTTTGGCAGCCACCGGCTCAGATGTTTCTTTTGAGCGAGCAGAGAGAGCCACCGGCTCAACGGGCCACAGAAAAACACAGCACAAAGGGTCAGAGGCTCAGGTCTGCAGGGAGACCCGCTGGCTTCTCTGTGTGCACTGGCTTTCAGTGACCGTGTTCCAAACGCTGCTCTTCTTGCAGTCTTGTGGCCTTCATTCCACCACGACTCTTGGGTGTCCTGTTTTTCATTTGATTCACGAAGGTGCTGCCGAACGCCCCGCAATACACACTTTTGCTAGACTACCGCATAGCGCCCTAAAGTCCGTGTGACCCTTTAAACAGTGTAATCAGATGTTACAGGTACACTGAAATACACTAACTACTGTGTATTAAAAGCTAAAGCTGAAAGGCTCGATAACAGGTTTTTTTAACGTTAAAGTCACCATAAACCAACATTTTGCACCGTTCAACAGCATTCACTTGTATTTCGGGGGAAAGAAAATATTCGGCGAGAAAACAGTAGCGGTCCTTGAATGTCTTCCGTGGGAATTGTTTAACCAGAATGGAGCCCTTTTTTCCAAAAGCCAATATAGTTAACCAAACGTGTCAAATAAAGGTCTCACGAAACACTCAGCACTTCTTAGCTCTGATCTCCTTCCTCTCCGAAATCTGACACAGCTCCTCAGCTCGGGATCTCAGATGAATCATGGTGAACTAAAGGTGATGTGATGTGTCATTTCAGTGAGATCCCTGAAAACGGAGAAACACAACGTCTCACTTCACTACTGTAGGACACATTTAAAACCATAATCCAAGACTAGATTTCTGATCTCATCTGTTGACTTTATATTTGGCTTTAGTTTTATTCTTTAAAAGACTGAATGTATGTACTGATGTGTAAAACGCTAGTTTATAATGAAACATGAAAAGGTTTTGAGGAGCATTGGATCTTTATTCTTTAACTGTCCTGCATCAGAACGCAACACTTTCTTTGGAAAACAGAGCAGAGTCCCGGGGCTAGTTGCCACGAGCACCCTCTTGACAGTCTCCCCAACATCAACCGAGCACTTTTATTTCATTACCACCCAGCAATTCAACTGAAGCTTGGAGAGACACACACACCTGTCTCGGCGAAACTGATGATTTCCGAAGTTTCCTCCTCCACCTCGTTCGAGGACGCGCCGTGCCCGTCCACGTTCGGGATCTCCACTCTCCCGTCCGCGCGCACTTTCCCAGCGTGGAGCTTCTTGAGCGCCGTCACCATGGCCGCCTTCGGGATGGGGTGCGTGATGTTGGGTCTGTTCCTCATCTGTAACCGACTCAGAATGTGTCTTTTCACCGCCTCCAAGAAGCCCACATCCACCCGTGGGGTTCCGTCCGTCTGGCTGAGCCCGCAGGACGCGCAGCTCGCGGTGATGCTCGGGTGTTCGGTGTCCGGTGCCGGTGTGCAGCAGATCGCGAGGATGAAGCACACGAAATAAAGCACTTGAAACGGCAACCTTTTCATTTTAAACGCAATTTCCCGAAGCAACGTGACTTAGTACGCGTGTGTGGAGATGAAAGCGACGAAGTCCGTATCCGCTTTCCGATACAAAGTGAATGAAAGAGTTAAAAAATGGTCAAGCTGTAACATCCAGTCATAAAGCGTTAGAGGTTTGGTCCGTATTTTACGAGTTAAACTCAAATCAAAAGCAATAAATCCTTGAAATGCCTCGGAAAGGTTTCTGATGTTGAATCGTGTCTTTGGCCACTCCGTGGTGCGCTCGGTACAAATTTGAGCGATATCGAAGTGAGAGCTTCCCGTTATATCATCCAAATGTCACAAAGTTGATTTATAAAAACAAATGATTAAGAACGTAAGCAGAGGACCCTCTGATGTGTCCACGTTTACCGCCGCGAATGCGCATAAGCCCTGTGCGTCATGACATAACTAAAATCTCCACATTAACGCATTTAAAACCCCTACGGACTAAAAAGGAAACCTGCTGAGGTCTGTCCTTATTTCTTTACGCTCCTTTGTCAAAATTATCCATGATGAACGGAAGCGATTGAATACAAACCAGAGAAGACGTCTAATATTGCAACAATGTTTCCAAATGGTCATGCGCCGTTTTCTTTATATTAGCACTTTAATTGAAGGTCCCGTCCTCCGTCGTTGAACATTTTGACTTCCAGAGTACGTTTTTCACACCCTTCTTCTTCATAGTTCTTGGAGCGCGAGATGGTCTTTGGGGACTTGGGCTTTTTTCCCTAGCGCACACACACATTGTGTCGCTCAGGGTCTCTGGAAAGTTTTTATACAGGAGGAGAGAACCACGTGGCTCCAGTGGGTTGTAAAGGCTGAGAAACCTCAGTTTGATTTGCAGGGAAAATGTGCGGCACTAATGGACCTGAACTCGTATGCTCAACTGGTTTGTACATTTCTGTGAATGTTCTCTACAGATTTTTACTTGAGCTTAAAGGAAATAAATATTAAAGCGTGTTTTTGAAATGCAAAACAGCACTAGCGCCAATGTAGAAAATCATGAGTAGAAAATGAATGAATCTCTGTAGATCAATAAGTAAATACGTTATTACATTAAACGATTTATTGATGAGCAGGAGCCGAAGAATGGCACTTAATATCAAACTCTCACAACGCAACACTATCTGACGTAGCCTATTACTTTATTAACGTCTATGTCACGATACTTGTTTTGAAACGAAGCAATAGATTTATTTATAAAAGCGGTTTTCCAAACGTACTTCACCAAAAGGTCGTAGATTCTTTGTGAATTAAACGGTCATGTCTGAAAGAGTTGTAAAACACTGCCCCCATCTGGCAAAACTAGAATTTACAAAAGAACAAGCCTTTCTTGCATTTTAAGTTGCAATAAAATAAATTTGCAACAGGCTACACACAGCATAACATGTAAAGAGTGCAAACGTGATACAGAAAACAGCACAATGACATAAATAAGTAAATAAAAAACCCGACATGCGCCATGCAGAGCTTTTATATAACTAAATTGTATACAAATGCAGGCTCCTGAGTTGAATTATGGGATTGACAACAAAGCAGAGGCCTCAAAGCTACAGTGATCTGTCAATGTGACCAGCATCGGACAGATAATTAACAACTGACTGGACTTAACAACTCCCTTTCAACTAAACTGAGAGTGGTCAAATGCTTTTGTGTTTATTAGATAACTAATACAGAATGACATCAAAATGTAGCCCTATACATGAGAGAAAGCAAATAATGAGCCTTTTGAAAATTATTAGTTTTCACGGCGTTCCTATTAGAAAAGTTTAGAAATCAGATACATAAAAAACTGTTAAAAGCACAGCCACGTTTACATTTCTAAACTTATTTCAATGGTTTACGATGTACGCAGAGTACAAGTTCAGTTGCATCACATCTCAATAGTTATAGCCTACTTTAAAGTTAATGGTTGTCATAATGAAATGTGAAATCCATTATTTGTGCCTGTTATTCGTGAGAATCCACTAGATGGCATCATGTTCAGGTCAAGACAACACAGGCGACAGAATAAATAACCACGTTGCAGTAGTCGAGAATAAAACACAGACATGTAGAGATTGTTTCTCAGATTTATTTGATTCATCGAACAAAACATCCAAGGTAATTTACGTATTAATAAAAACGTATGTTTTTCACTCTGGAAATGGCTTTTTCTGTTTTTAGACAAAAATTTTAGACATTTTCAAAGATAAAAGATGTTCTTTTATTACTCCGTTAAAACCGTTACAGCAGTAAAACATGGTGTATGTGATATAGTAAAACAAATAACACTGCCGTGCATTATTAGTATGAAATAGCAGTATATAGTCATAAAGTACAGACCCATTGTTTTGATTTTTCACAGGATTTTAAAGTGCACGAGGTGTTGTGATCATGTGCAAAATAAATCAGTTTATTATAATATCAATATATAATTTATTATTCATAATCATACAAGTGGTTAACATGACAGTGTATTCATTATCATAAAAACTCGGAACTTGCGCAAGATAATCGAAATATCCATATATGGTGTCGTGACGTCACATCCGTGTCATTTTCCTCATTGAATATCCGGTAGGTGGGGCCGTGCAGCTGTAAGTTACAGGAGTAGAGGAATTGATCCCGGGTGAAAGAATTATGTTTTAATCGATTATAAGCGTGAATTAAGCACAAGGTTCTTCGGAGACCTAACTTGCAGTGAGTAACGCGCAATTATTTGCATTCTTTAAGATGTTTTAAACTGTTTCAGCGGACGACAGATGTGTACGTTACTTCTTGAGAATTTCCTCGGATGAAGCGTCCCTCTTTCTCTTTGTGGAAAACTATTGTGATCGATGGTTCGGAGATCCAATAAGAAGGAGAGTAGACCAGGACCCGTGCCTCTGGTGGTACGATTGGCCAATCAAGAACCAGAGGAGGCGGGATCACATGTATAACACGAGGAAGGGGTGGTGTCCCGCTTAGAGATCAAAAAGTGAAAAACACTTTTAACAGCCGATTTAAACGTTCTGTTTTTTTATTCATTAAAAGCACGTGTTGTTCTTTTCTGTAGTTTGCTGAAAATTACACCCTATTGCTTCTGTTTCCGTACTATAAAGTACTTTCATAGTAGGCTACAGTAATGGTGTCAGGCGGTATTTTATAGTTAACGTTATCAGATTCATAGACTTCGCATGCGCACTTCAAACTAGTTTAAAGATAATACCGTTTGATGATTCATAGATCATGTTTAAAATAAAATAACATTAGTCACTGGGCAGTATTATTGTACAGTAAACTGAAAGTACTGCAGTAAATGTATGATGATATTATAAAGGTATACAGTTAATATGTTGCATTTGTTCAAAAATCCAATGCCTTCGTTGGTAAAGAAGGTGTATGGTCAAAACAGATGTCGACTCTTGACAGTTTGAGGCTGGGTATTATAAGAGTTTATAACAGGATCTGTCAATAGTTAAACCGGACTCGACCTTAAATGAATGAGTCAAATCAACGGGTATTTTTATAGCTCGTGATTTCTGCATTGAGTGCAGAGACAGAGAATCATTGAGGTGACTTAACAGATTGTTGTGGCATCTCTGCTGTGTTTCATGTATGTGTTTTGTTTGTTTCTGTGTACCCTCGCAGTCGTCTACTCTGCTGGAAACACTCAAGTCATGGCAGCGAATAAGAATAAAAATCAAAGTTCCCTTGTGCTGCACAAGGTCATCATGGTGGGCAGCGGCGGTGTTGGAAAGTCTGCCCTCACGCTGCAGTTCATGTATGATGAGGTGACGCATCACATAGACTCACAGACTAAACTTTCCTTTCTAATGCAATGACATTCAGCCCTTTAATCAAATCTGAACTTACATGAACGTCTTTCTTAATGTTGATTTATTTCTCAAATTTGCTTTTTCCCTTAGTTTGTGGAGGACTATGAACCCACCAAGGCTGACAGTTACAGAAAGAAGGTGGTCCTGGATGGAGAGGAGGTACAGATAGATATTCTAGATACGGCAGGGCAGGAGGATTACGCCGCTATCCGAGATAACTACTTCCGCAGCGGAGAAGGGTTTCTTCTGCTGTTCTCCATCACCGAGTCTGAATCCTTCAGCGCTACTTCAGACTTCAGGTGGGATTGTGCTCTTCATTTTCGTGCTGTTTTTGTGGGTCATCCTAGGCCGATCAGAATCTCGGTTCTCAGAAAGGAGAAAATCATGTTGTCATTTCTGTGGCATCCTGCTCGCAGCGGGCCACACGAGTGAAACTGTAAAGCTTTCTTTCATTTGCAACAGCAGTAACATGTTACGTGTGTTTATTATGAGATAATAAGATCCGGTGACTGAAAGGAAATACTGAACAATCCATCGGAATTGTAACCAAAATTCAACAAACATATTTTTTAATTGTAATGGCGCATTAAAATGACGGCCAGCAAACGTGTGCGTGTGGTGTGAATGTGTTGTGTTGTCCACAGAGAGCAGATCCTGAGAGTGAAAGCGGAAGAAGATAAAGTGCCTCTGTTATTGGTGGGAAATAAGTCGGATCTGGAGGACAGACGGCAGGTGTCTGCAGACGAAGCTCGAGCAAAAGCAGACGAGTGGTCGGTCCAGTATGTGGAAACATCAGCCAAGACTCGAGCAAATGTTGATAAGGTTCCGTACATTCCACATCCTATCGGAATAGAATTTATAGTTACAGAATATATGATCCGAGTTGCATTGTGCATTTTTCAAACCGTGTAAGAAAGAAAGTTGTGTCATTGATTGTAATCTGTGAAGAATGTTTGCTTTCAAAATCTATGTCATGTGGAGAATGTCTGATGCTTTAGGGATTTAAAAATCATGTTGTTGTTGTTCAGGTGTTCTTTGATCTGATGCGGGAGGTGAGGGCTAAAAAGATGTCCGAGACTAAAGAGAAGAACGGAAAGAAAAGTGGCAAGAAGAAGAAGAGTCTGAAGGAGAGATGTGTGCTCCTCTGAGACGCTCAAACTCTTGATTCTCACTTCAAGTTTTCCAAACTGAGCCGATGGTATGGACCACGAGGAGACCGCTTCTGTCTCCTCCGTCATTCTTGTTGCCAAGTACAATCAAAGCAGAAGATGTGATGCGCTGCTGCTGTCATAATCTACCCGCAGAACTCTTCAACACATTTGAAATGTTCCTCAGGGCTTCCAGCGTGTCAGTCACTAAACATTCTGGAATATTCAGACCGTGTCACATTTCTAATGTCAGCTTCACACTCATCCGTTATTGAAATGGAGGCTGTTGGTACCAGCCCACGAACACAAGGAATATTTCTTCTTCTTCTTTTTAGTAGCCTGTGAAACACAAACTGAATGATTAAATTGGTCCCGATGTAAATAACATACGTTGTTTCACGAGAAACATTGCTCTGCTTGTGTTTCATGAATCTATTCTTTTTGTACCTTGAAATGACCACTAGCACATTCGCTTTTTATTTCATATACTCTATTTAATCTTCATGGAGCAATATTGAATGCATGCATTATTGTGTATTCTTTTAAAAGCAATAATGCATTGTTGTGTATTGAGAGATAAGATTTGATAAAAGCTGCGTCATTGAAAGAAATACATTCGTGTTGATTAAACAATGGTGATTCACTATTATTCCAAAACAAAGTTCAGATGAGCATATTTTTGTAATCAGATCGCTTATCTGTGTGTCGGTTTCACTGATTTTTCTACCAAATAAACCTCTGAATTTTGTTATGAATCTCTTTTGTCTGAAAGTGATGTAACTGGAAAAGCATTCCTGTTTGTGGGATTTGATGACCTCCGGAGTTCTGACAAAGGAGCAGCAGCGAGACCGTAGCGATTTAATGTAGCCGGGGGGGGGGGGGGGGGGGGGGGGGGGGATGGGTAATGGGTCACCTTGATTTTGAAGATGAGAAAGCATCTATTCACTACTTAACACCCCACTGTAAAAACACAAACTTCTGTTTGACTTTTTTACGCACGCACACAAAAATCTGTAGAGAATTTTAGACTATAGTGTTCAGTGCAGCATGATATTCACAGTGCTTTTGTGTTTCAAGTTGTTAAAGCAACACTTTGCAGTTTTTCGACCTTAAAATAATGTGTCTAAAATTATTTTAGTGGTATAACAACCCTTAAATGGACGAATTCTACTGCCTCTGCTACCTGAGCAGCCTTGTATTGCGCTGGCCATGGGGAAGCTTATATGGCGACATTAATTACAACACTGGTAACAGACAATAGCCCTTTTCACAATGACGTCACTTAACTTCCGCCTTTTTGCAAAGTAGTGTATCATAACATCCGTCTTGCAACAAACAAGAAGAAGAAGAACTTCCGTTTTGCCGTCGCGCTGGACTTTAACAACAGTGAGAAAAAAACTGACAGAACACGTATTCAAGTACTTATCCTAGCACCTTCGCTAACACAAAAAGAAAAACAAAACACTTACTTTCATAATCAAACAGGTACTGTTCAACGAAGAATTTGTGTCCTTTCTCTAGCTTTGATCTTGTCGTTAGCGAAAATTTGTCTGCAAGACGTTGTACATCATCTAGACGTATTTGTGGCAGATGTGCAAGCCACTTGGTAAACTCCATTCTGAGGCGCTAGCGGAAGTAACTTCTTGAGTTTTACTGGCGGTTAGCAAATCAGCTTATAAGTGCATTACCGCCACCTTATGAACTGGAGTGCTAGCGGAAGTAATGATACACTGCTTCGCGGCAGAACGGAAGATGCGTGACGTCATGTGAAAAGGGCGTATTGCGCTTCTCAACCACATGGGGGAACCCGTGAGCAAAAGTTCTAAAGTGTCGCTTTAAGAAAATGACCGTATTGGTTTGATCAGCAGGGAGACACCTGAGAGAGTCTCATGTAATAACGTCTGCAATGATTTCATTCTTTAAGTGTGTGTGTGTGTGGTGAGGATTGTGCTAAAAGTGTGTGGACATCTTGATTCCGCGATAAGACAAAGTCACAAACGACGTCATTTCCTCACTTGATGTTGCTGTGAATTTCCTGTTTTATAAATAGTGATTATTATTAAGCACCCTGATAGTACACATACATCTGGTTTACGTCTATTTGACGTCTGCATTTACATCTGCAAGACATCTACAATACATCGTTTGCTCATCTGCAATACGTCTCGGAGATGTCTGCTGTCAGACGTCATATAGACATCTAGAAGATGTCTGTAAGATGTTTATGATTTAGAATGGATGTACAACAGCTCTTTCTAAGATGTTTAGCAGATGTTTTTAAGCAGCAGATCTCCAGATCTTTAGCAGACGTATTACAGACGTTCAGACGTCTCCGAGACGTATTGCAGATGAGCAAACTATGTATTTAAGATGTCTTGCAGATGTAAATGCAGACGTCAAATAGATGTAAACCAGATTGATTGTGCTATCTGGGCAGCAGCGTGTTTCACAAGCGTGTGTGGTGAGATGTTCTTCAGAGGCTGAAGTTAGTCTGAGCAGAAACTGACATGTGTCCCATAAAAACATATTGATTTCTCTTCTGTGTCTGAAAGGTCAGATTCATTCTTTATGCTTTATATTTGTGTGTGGTGTGATAGATTTGTAGAGTTTCAGACGAATGACTGATGAGGTATTGAGTGTGAGTCATGACTGATGTGATCTGTGCGCTCAGCTCCAGATGCAGTCCACCCCTCAGATCTCCATCACATCCAGACTCATGGAGACAGAAATCTGATCATGAGAGCAAACATATCGACACGCGCTCACTTCACAAATACAGAAGCTCGACTCAGAGACCTGACAGTGTTCTAAAACATTTTACTGTTTATGTCACAGGTCATTATTATTTGGTGATTTAATTCATTTTTACTCGACACATCTGATGCAGGTGTCCACAGAGAAGGAATGAGATACTGTAACTGTTTTGATCTGTTGTAGATCTTCAGGTGAATGCAGATGTTGACAGGGTGACTGAAGGTCAGAAGGTCACGCTCACCTGTCACACCAGCTGTCCTGCAAACACACAATCCTTCATCTGGTTGAAGAACAAGAACACACAAGGTTTGGATCTTCAGCGCTTCAGAAATCAACTGTGTTTTGACCCGGTCAGCCGTGAACATACGGGCAGATATTCCTGTGCTCTCAGACACTATAAATCATTCTCATCTGCTGAGAGATTCCTCGATGTCTCCTGTGAGTAAACACAACACACCACTGAACAGAGATTTACACCGAAGCGTTAACGAGTTGTGTGAGACAGTTTTCCTCTGAATGCTGCAGATGCTTCAAGAATCACAACAGTGTCATCAGTGAGATCTTTAGAGACGCGTGCCGTGACTCTGACCTACAACACACTCTCACCACTGCCAGGTTTGACTTTGACTTCATTTTCTTTCAGTTTTGGATTAGTGATGACATCACAACAGAACGACTGAAAGCATGTTTTGTTTTATTCTTTGTTCAGATGTGATGATTGACAGCACTGGAATCATCCTTCTCTCGTCTCTACTGGTTCTTCTGACGCTGATGCTGATTGGTGCGGCTGTATGGAGGAGGTGAGTCTTGATCATCTTCATTACATCACTTCCTGTTGTCACATCAACATGTCTGATGTCATGTTTTTGTCCAAAACCTCAGACGTCGTGAAGGAAACGAGTCACAGGTACAAAGGTGCACTTAAACTTTACAGTAACTTTTCAAATGAACAGCAGGATATTTGACAGATCTGTTTGAAATCATATTGTTCAGAAGTATTGAACCTATGAAACCTACTGAGTGAAATGGAATATACGAAATGTTGTTTCATATGTGACTATCTGAAGTGTCTTGTTCAGAATGATGCTTTGTACGCAAATGTTGGAGCACTGGCGGAGACCGGTAATCTGCGGAAGAGAGAAGAGTCTGATGTTCATTTCAGTCAAACTGTGTGTGTGTGTGTGTGTGTGTGTGTGTGTGTGTGTGTGTGTGTGTGTGCGTGTGTGCGTGTGTGCGTGTGCGCGTGTGCGTGTGTGCGTGCGTGTGTCTTGTTATATAAAGTCTGGTGAGAAGTAGAAATAAAAAATGAAGGTGTAATAATTAACACACATTTTAGTAGAAGACTGATCATTTAGGTTTAGTTTGGGTTGTTTCTGTCGAAAGGCTCTGGTAGAATGAGTTTATGTGAATGATGGGCTACTACGCTGTTTCTCCTCCCCTGACGTCACCATTTGTGACGGTTACCATGACAACCACTAGCCTCCCCCAGAGATACATCCAAGCATAAATGTAGCTCTGAGTTTGCTTTTACACTGCATAGATCTGTACCTGTTTATAGCTTTTCTTTCATTAATTCAGTACTGTTTCATATTCTTTCAAATGATTGTGCATGGTTTGTCTATATTTGCTTTAAAAAGGTTAACATAAATAAACAAATAAAAACACATTACCATGCATCAACCATTGATTTCAATATTTAAACTACTATTTTCAAAACTTTTAGCCTGAATAAATTGTTTTGAGTCTTAGATTGTATTAACGATATATTTTGATATAATCCATCAAATATTTTATTGGTTTCCTTTTTATCATTATTTTGCTCCTTTGTGTTAGAAATTCAATTATGGTTATGTGCTAGTGTTTGAGACAATACAGAAAGCCGGGTTTAAACGGGTTTTATCTCTATATGAAACACATCTATTTATAGTTCCTGCTGTGTCTGTTTTTAGAACACAAGCTATTGATGTTCCGCTGCCTCCATGCAGGGGTCTGGACCTCATCTTCTCTTCAGGCTCCAGTCGTTGTGACTGTTGCTTACTGTTATGTCTTGTCAGGAATGTTTTTATGTTGTTATGTTGCATGATAAATAAGGTTCTTTCAAGAAAGGTGTCTGCTAAATAATTATAATAATAGTAAAAATAATTGTGAATGTTTGATATATTTTCAATTATGGCATTACTTCATATCATGTAACAAATCAAATATCAATTGAATGCAATATTTCAGTTTTTTTGTTGACGTAAACGTAAAGTAAATTTTAAAGTAAAATTACATTTATGCAGTTACTATAACTTATAGTATATGTATATTCCAGCAAATTGGTTAAAGTGATGTTGATTTTCTTAACATTAATATCTGATGCGGTCCGAGAGGTTGTGGCTGAACGTCCTGAAAGAGCTCATGTGATCTTTTAACATCTTTTAACTGCACATCATTGATTCTTCACCCGCTGTTTACTCTCATTGATGTCATTAAATATTCAACATGGCCAGATGTGACTCTATCTTAGTTCACTTCAAACCTCAGGATATGAAAACATTTACACATCATTTATACACTTCAGTTTCATCAAATTATACCATAAATATGTTTTTTATTGCTCTTGACGTGACATACAACTGTAATTCAATGTGAATTGTGTTTTATTCTTTATTATGCATTTTTGTTCAATGCAAGGTTCAATGATTTATCCATCTATCATTCTTTTTGTTTATCTATCTATGCCATACATTGTGCATTTAAAGTACATTTTACCCCCTAAGTCACACAGCAATGCCGATGAGATAAATATTCGATCATCTGAGAGCTGCAACTGTAACTTTTCATAATAAAGTTCAGAGTAACGCCACTAAAATAAAACCTTTCATCAGTCTGCGCGTGCGCGTGCGCGTGCGCGAGCGGATATGTTTCCTGTTTCTCCTGCAGGCGCTTTGTTGAGCAGCTGACGGAGCGCACAATTCATCTGCGGGGGGACACCACCCGACAAACAACCTCACTTTAACTACATTTATACTCAAAAAACGACCATTCACAGGTATATTATGTTTTCTTGTATATATACTTGTTATAGAAGTAGACTTGTGTTTTTAAATGATGTTGTTAGGCTTTCACGGACAGATGTGGTGAGGTTCACCCCTCCGCCGCGTCTGTTGCCATGTTCCCGGTTTCTTTATGGGTGTGGTGACGAATATATTTCTGGCGAAAACCGACTAAAGCTCGCGCGAAGAGGTGTGTGGAGCTCTTCAAATGTTTTAAAATTACGTTGACGTCCATTTATTTGCGCCATTGTCAACATGCGAGGCGTGTAAAAGCGGTTGAACTGTGAATCAGGTGAGGAATGTTGTGTCTCTCTTTACCTTTCTGTTTCCTGCTCGTGAAATGTGACGTGTGATGCACGGATAGAGACTGCTGCAGGGTATGGTTGCGCTTTGGAGGTTAATGATGGATGAAATATTGTCTGGCAGTTTATTCATGAAAACACAATCAGTTGATAAACGTGAAGTAGCAACAGGAGGCCGGAGAGAGAGAGAGAGAGAGAGAGAGAGCGATGGGGAGAGAGAGAGAGAGAGAGAGAGAGAGAGAGAGAGAGAGA
>NC_079909.1:20613849-20658849 GCF_024868665.1 Triplophysa rosa
GAGAGAGAGGGGGAGAGGGGGGGAGAGAGGGAGGGAGAGAGAGAGGGAGAGAGAGAGTATATTCTTTGTATAATTAAATAATGTTTTATTTCAAATAACAAAACTAAACTGCAATTTTATAACAAATTAATAATAGAAAAAGTCTCTTTAATATAACAAACTAATACTGTCTGTGCTTTTCTTGGATTTTTTGCATTTAAGAAATATCAGCATGGCCACGTTTAGATTTGCAGTGAAAATAGCGGCCCCTGCTGCTCAAAAAATGTATTGCGATTCAGTTCACACCTCAACCGATTTGAATCGTCGCTCAGTATAACCGATTTTCAACCGGCTCACGGTGAATCGTTACATCCCTATAACACACTGCATGAAATGTAATTTTCATGAGGTGAATTGATGTATGAAGAACATGACTGTTGTGTTCTTGATCGTGACATTGATCACATTACTATAGTAAACGGTAACACTATACAATAAAGTCCTATTTGTTAACAATTAGTTAATGCATTAGCTAAAATGAACTATGAAACTGTTCATTTCAGCATTTACTAATACATTATTCAAATCAAACGTTGTCACTGTTAACATTAGTTAATGCACCATGAATTAACATGAACAACTGTATTGACACAAACTAACATAAACAAGGATTAATAAATGCTGAAGAATTTAACTGTTCATTGTTAGGTAACGCATTTAATAATGTTTACTAATATTGTTACCTAATAAACATGTACTGTCAGTTACTTTGGAAAACAGCCACAGGTGCATTAAAAGCAACTTCACAAAACTCTAAATGTCCTCCCAACTTTTTTAAAATCATCATTTAAATAAAGCATTTTATGATTCTAATATGATTCTCTTGTTCATTTTGAAAATAATGTGTGAAGTGAATCCATAGGTCAGATGTTAGATGGGACGTGACGCATTGCTGTAGGACATAGTGTTGTCAAAAATATCGATATTTCGATAAGTATCGATACTGAAAAATCTGAAACGGTTCCAATACGCATGTCCCATGTATCGATACCAGCTGCACTTCCGTGTTTACCATAGTGCTCTATGTGTGTGCGCTGTTCAATGATTTCATCCACTCGTCTCATTCGCTCCAGTTAAAAGTTGTTAATGTTAGAAAGATGGCCAGATGTCCAGAATCTCTGCAACAGTTCATGCGTTTAAAGTTTGCGTTTCTGTCTATATGTGCACTGATCAATGATTAAATGTGAATAAAAGGCAAATTAAAAAATTGTAATCATATAAATCTAGGCTGTTAACTAACATTAACGAACAAAGAATGAGCAATACATTTGTTCAAGTTTTTTTTAATCTCTTTTAAATGTTAGTTAAAAAATACAACTATTTATGTAAGCACTGGTCCATTAATACTGACAAATACAACTTTGATTTTAAATAATAAATGTATTAGTAAAATGAACATCAGATTAACAATTAATAAATAATGTAAAAATATACCTCATTGTCTAATCTTGTTCAATTTAACTTTAAATAAAATGTAAAAAATTTAGGGCCTTATTGTTATGGAAGTTTTTTCCCGAAAATGGTATCGAAAATCGATATTTTTTTAGGTATTGTATCGAAGTTAGAAATTCCAGTATCGTGACAACACTAGTAGGACATGATGTGATGTTTTAAGCGAAACGTGTGCATGTCTTGCAGGTGCAGCAGGCTGTGGTCTCAGGTGCAGGTCAAACAGGAAGTATGAGTGAGTTGGAACAGTTACGACAAGAGGCCGAACAGCTGCGGCATCAGATCCGGGTAAGTGCAACTGCTGTTTGTGTTTGGAACAATGGGTCTCGTTCACTAAGCATGCGTACGCACAAATTTGTGCGTTAAACCTGCGTACGAACGCTTTCACAAAAACCTTCGTACTAAAATTTATTTGAAATATAAGAGAAAAGATAGGAACAGATGAAAGTACACGTACGCTAAAATCACCAGTCTCTTTCTTTCCTTCTCTCTCTCTCTCGCAGACAAAATGCATGTTTCATCTTATGATAATAATTATATATTTTAAATTATATATATATACAGCTTTCCTGTAGCTCAGTGGTTCGAGCGTGGTGCTAGCAACGCCAAGGTCATGGGTTGGATCCCAGGGATTGCACATACTCAACATCAACATGTATAGTATCATGCAATGTAAGTGGGGCTGTGACGATAACCGCATCACCGCAGTAATGAGACGCCGACTGCGGTGTTGAGGTCATCACCGCACAGTTTGTGGTATTGTAGCGCACAGAAATGGATACCTAATGTTGATTTAGTGCTTTTTTCCATGCGCCACTAGAAGTAACGCTAGAGAGGTGACGGTAGTTTGGATCCCCGGTAAAAAAAGATGAGCAGTTTTAGTTCAGACGGGCGTGGATGTGTTTTACATTGCTCTTAGTTCCGAGTAACCTAAAAGTGAGTCAAGAAAGACTTTTGTCTGTCATTCTTCAGACGCTTCAGTATTTTATTGATTTGCTGGTTACAGGAGTGCATATGGTGTGGGATATGAAATATAAACACAATAATTAATTGTTAATCATAAATTACTGTATGTTCAAGGGCTTCTGGGAAAAAAACTGCTTCCCGCGCAAGGAAGGGACAGTCCATAAACATATTGTCTGATTAGTTTGTAGGGGCAGTCGTGGCCTAATGGTTAGAGAGTGGGACTCTTGACCAGAATGTTGCCGGTTGGATCCTCAGGGCCGGCGGGTAACGACTGAGGTGCCCTTGAGCAAGGCACCTGACCCCTACTTGCTCCCCGGGCGCTGCAGTGATAGCTGCCCACTGCTCCGGGTGTACGTGTGGTCACTACTCTCTGGATGGGTTAAAAGCAGAGGTCACATTTGGGGTATGGGTCACCATATCTGACTAATAGGTCACTTTCAATTACTTGCAAGAGTGTGTCTGTAAACAGCATCACATGGGGTTGCCTGGAGTATCTTTGACTTAAGTGAGGGCAGGTGGTAAAGGAAAGGTTAGGCGGAAAGCCCTAATGGAGATGGACTGGGTGTGCTCGTTTAGAATACTCCGAATTCACTAACATAAGAACAAAGTCATGTTCGTACGCATGTGTTAGGAAATAGGAAGAATCTACTCAAATTTTGGTGAACGAGACCCACTGTTTGTATGACAGCCTTATGAGAAAACATTTTTTATCGTTGCACACACTTGTTTTGATTAGCATAAAACTGATTTTGTGTTCATGTGGCTCTTTTCAGGATGCCAGAAAAGCCTGCAGTGACTCCACACTGTCACAGGTACAACAGATCATTTATATGTTCTAAACATATTAAAAACAGCAAATCACAGTGACAGTAACACACACACACACACACACACATTAGCCTACTGTGGTGTTTCTTGAGTCATGGCAAAAAATAGATCTATTTTTCAGTATGCTTTTTAGTTTCATGTGAACCATCTTTAATAACGCTGTGTTATCTTGGATCTTGGGCCGGAATGGAAGATGACAGCAGGTTTGGACTCGGTGGGACGGATACAGATGAGAACAAGACGCACACTCCGAGGTCACCTTGCCAAAATCTACGCCATGCACTGGGGCACTGACTCCAGGTGTGTGTTCTGAGGCGCTCCCTAACCATCACCATCTGTTCTATTGGGTTGTTAAGTGGTGACGTGAGGAATGCCGTTTCCGGGTCCAAGCATCCATTCATTTCAAGCGGGGCTACAGCTCAAACAGCTGTTCATGAGCACTGTATTTAAGCGAACCATTTATTAACTCGCAGTATACACTACAGTCTCCAGGCTTAGGGAATCTCCGTCATCAGTATTTGAATAAATTACGAAAAATGAATCGCTGACTGGCCATGTGGGATTTCATTAGGAAGATAAAGGTTAGATGGCGGATTTCCGATAGTTTTACAGCTCGCCATGAGCGTATATTAGCATTTTTTGTTGTTTGCCTATAGCATCTTATTGAGCGTTTGGACCCGGAAACTTATATCTTCAGTACATTTTCATAACTTGCCTACATTTTAACTATGGTGAGCATTTAAATGAACTGTAATAAATAAATAAGAAAAATGAGGTATGAGATATAGAATTATAATGGGAGATTGTTATCCTGAAATATATCGTTACCGTGTAATAAAATGACTCATTCCATGAAATAGATTTTTGGCCATTCCGCCCACCTCTAGTGGTGCGTGACGTCCGACTAAACAACCAAATACACAGATAAACTGTGCCGTCTGATTAATATTTCATGAAATAATGTGCATCAAAGTATGCCTCATGCAGCTTTCCCACCGTGTTACCCAAATCCCATCTGGGTCCCGCTTTAATGAGTTATTGCAATTGTTTGTGCACAATATAAAGGTCAGTATGCATACAGTCTCAGCATCCGTTTGACGCACGAATGAGATCTCTCAAATCACCAAGCTCTAGTCTGAATGACAAAAGTTAGGATGGTTCCATCACTGAGTTGTTTGTTATTTTATCTAATAATATATATGACAAACTATATTTTCTATAGGTTTTTCTACAACCATCATGCAGTAATACAATAAACTATCACATTTATATATTGGCTGTTTTTACGCGATAGTCAAAAAGCAGATAATAAATATCGGCACTTGACGGCGGATACATCAGTGCATCTCTAGTATCAAAGATTGTTTTTAAATGCACTTGTTTCGTGGTGTATATGTGATTTTGCCTCCCCTAACTGTTAAATAAACAATGCTCCGTTCCGTCTCTTGCTGTCAAAATGTTCCAGAATATAATCAAGTCTCACCACACAAGACTGTTGAATATTTTTTCAGGTTACTTGTGAGTGCGTCTCAGGATGGAAAACTGATCATATGGGACAGTTATACAACCAACAAGGTAATGAGACGTTGTTAAGTTTGTCTTCAGCGTTATCCTCAGTAAGACAGGCAGTGATGTTGTGTTGACACAGATGCATGCCATCCCCCTGCGCTCCTCCTGGGTCATGACCTGTGCCTACGCTCCGTCGGGGAACTACGTGGCTTGCGGCGGCCTGGACAACATCTGCTCCACCTACAGTCTTAAAACCCGCGAGGGAAACGTTAAGGTCAACAGAGAATTGGCTGGACACACGGGTACAGGACACTTTTATCATCATAAACGGACTTTAAACTTCCTCTGTGTCGATACTTTCTGTGCTTGTTTGAAATGCTGTTGATTTGTACTGTTTCTGAACACTTCTCTGTGTAGGTTACTTGTCCTGCTGTCGTTTTCTTGATGACGGTCAGATCCTCACCAGCTCTGGTGACACCACATGGTGAGAAATGTATTTATTGTTACGTTTATTTATCGTTGGGTTTAGGTTCACACGGTCCTTAAGGAGATGCAGCGTGTTTACATGAAACGTGTTCTGTTCAAAGATGTCAAATGAATCGTCCTTAACTGTTTAGCCATGGTGACCCATCCTAAATATTCACATTTATAATAACTTGTAGGCTACTTTTGACAGTCCAATACTAAAACATAAACATCTTGCCCTGCATTACTTAAAAAAAAGTGTCCCATTTAAATCTCTTTGAAAATTCTCGGTTTACTCCTGTGCCTCTTCTGCTGCAGTGCATTGTGGGACATCGAGACGGGCCAGCAGACCACCAGTTTTACAGGACACACGGGGGACGTCATGAGCTTGACCGTCAGTCCAGACTCAAAGGCGTTCGTGTCGGGAGCCTGCGACGCTTTGGCCAAATTATGGGACATCAGAGATGGCATGTGCAGGCAGTCATTTACTGGCCACGTCTCTGACATCAATGCCGTCTGCGTCAGTATTTCTATTCTTGACTGTTGCTAATAGTTACATATCCTCACGTTTGCTATCGGTTTCAGTTTGGGCTACACAGTAGTTAAGGAATAGATCACTAAATAATGTGACGTACGGTATGCGTTGTTGTAATGTTTTCAGTCTGAACTGTATTGTAATATATTTAAAAACTAACATAACATAATGGAACTTCAAAGTTATTAGTCAGTTATCGTCAAACAATTGTGATATCCACGTTGGTGTTTTTTTATCGTGTCGATACATTGTGCTCCCACGACAGTTTTAACATTTACACAAAATGTACAGTTGTGTAGACGAGTTTTGTTGTGTGCTCTTGCAGTTCTTTCCAAATGGAAATGCCTTCACCACGGGCTCAGACGACGCCACTTGTAGGCTTTTTGATCTGCGTGCGGATCAGGAGTTGATGCTGTACTCGCATGACAACATCATCTGTGGAATCACCTCCGTGGCCTTCTCCAAGAGCGGACGTCTCCTATTGGCCGGATACGACGATTTCAACTGCAACGTCTGGGACACTTTAAAAGGCGAGCGTGCAGGTGAGAGACATCTTTCTCTCTTTTTCAATGCCTTTTCATTATTATTTTAATTATATTATCTGTTCTACAGTTATTCTTTGTAAACAATTTCTCACCCTGATTTATAATGGTAAGCTTAAAATAATGATTTGCAAGTTGAGCTGTTGAGTATGATTTGACTCGTGTAAAGATAAGTACATAAAGTAACCTGCCATTTTATAATAAGTTGATATGGTGATAAACATTACAGTTTAGCTTTAAAGGGGTCATATGTCGTGTCTTTGGTGTGTTATAAGTCGCTCATGCATGTATTAGACGTGTAAAACTGCAGAAATGAAAGTGTGGGAACTCAAGATGTATTCTATGTAAAAGCGAATGCTCACCCAGACCTGCCTGAAACACCTCGTGTAACCACACCCCCACAAATCTACGTCAGTTGGTGGTCTGATTTGACTAAGACCGCCCAAATGTAGACTCAAGTAAGGTGGGCGTACCTGTCAGTACAATTGAAGAGGAACCTGATGTTCCAAATATGGTCAGAGGCGTCACATTTCCCTCACACGCTTGCAGTATTCCACCAATCACTACGCACTGGTGAACTGGCCAATCACAGCACACCTCGCTTTTCAGAGCGATCAGCTTTGTTAAACATCTGCGGTGTGTGGAAAATACAGCGTTTTTCAACCTTAAATCCTGTATACACATGACCATAATATTCATTTTGGCCGTGTCATATCACCCCTTTAAACTAAAGCTTTAATTTTTGCTTACAACAGAACATTTAGAAAACATTGTAAATGCTCTTTGATTTTTAAGTCACTTTGAAAAAAGCATCTGCTAAATGAATATGTGTTAATGTAGTAGCTTGATGACATTATCTGGCCTTAAACGATAAACTTGCTTTTTGTTATCTTGTTTAGTTTAATCAAACGCACAAACTGTCCAGTTCTAGTAGGACGTTTTCAGAAATATGTGTTTTGAGATTCTTCCTTTGTTAGTTCTTGCATTTACACATCAATTGGCAATATTAAAGACAAATATACTATAGATGTATATTTGTATTTTCTTAACATGATCACTTCCTCTCTCTCTCTCTCTCTCTCTCTTTGCAGGCGTTCTGACCGGTCATGATAACAGGGTGAGCTGTTTAGGAGTGAATGATGATGGGATGGCTGTGGCCACGGGTTCATGGGACAGTTTCCTTCGAATCTGGAACTGAACTGAAAGCGCTCTTAAAATCTTCAGGTTCTGTTTTCCTGTTTTACCACAGCAGTTTATTCCAGATATTACACATGATTTTCAGTAGGTAGTGCAATCCCGTGCAAAAGCCAATCATCATATTGTGTAATATGTAAATATACGTGTATATGAATATAGATATGGTATATATGTACAGTATTATACGTATGTACCAGATAGTATATACACATAGTGTTCATGTATATATTTTTATAGCTGATCATTGGCCCATGACTTTTTGTGATCTTTAATATTTTGTTTATTTCTATTTGTTTAATGTAAATAGAAAACGGCCTTACATGAGGGGGCATCAGAAGTCTGTATTACAAAAATTGAAATTGGTTCTCCATGTGTTACAGAACCCAGGTGTAAAACTTGATTTTTATGCTCATAATTTACACTGCATTGGTGCTCAAAGGTGTTTGGAAAGAACAGATTTTTTTCCATCGCCTTGAGATATTTAAAACATTATGATCATTTCATCTTTACAAGTTGTGCTCTTGAATGATGAACGCAAACACAAACATTCTGCACCTCAATTTTCGCCTTAAACAACAGAGAACAAACTATTTCTATTACAGACATTTTTGTGCTGGAAACACGCGCGTTTTAAATGAATTGATAACACTCTTTGTATTGTTCTTTTTTTGTGTGTAGAAATGGCCACAAACACGCCTCTTCTGAAAGTGTTTCAATGTTATCAGGCTGGAATATATTCAGTGCCGTATATAAAATAAAGAAATTAGATTTTGCATAAAGAGAATGGATAAAGTGTTACTATGACTGATGCTGGTTTATGCTTGACAATTGAATAAAAAACTCACAATGCAAAAAAGATTACGAGAAAATACCGCCTATTTTCAGGACCATTAAGCACAATATAATTTCTTGTTTTCTTAGTTAGAAATAAGCCTTGGCATACAAATGATTCCCAAAAAACTCACACAAAACCTGTGTTTGACCCTTGTATTTTTATAAGGCCTAGTTTCAGCACATAAATGTGTGCAGGTTGGTTTAAATGAAGAACACTACCTGCTCAAGATGACTGATATCTGTCCTGTGTGTAATGTGAAGTCATGAACACATGTCTGTGTTTGTCTCGTGCACTACAGATTGAGGATGCTTTGACATTTCTGCCTCCACTAATGTTTGTCACTAACCAGCTCGACATTCTGAAATGCCTGTTTTATAAATACTCCTGCCATTTTTTTAAGCTCTTTAACCCCTTGTTTAACTGTGAATTGCGTTTGAGGATTTTTTTCATAAATTTGTTGTTTTTTTATAGGTTTTAATATGTGCATTTCTTTTGCCCTTAAAAGTATCAGCGCATTTTTTCATAAGAGAAGTTTTTACACTGTAAGGCACAATGTTATGAAATCATTGTGAGTTAAACGTCTCAAGAGTTTTGAAATGGTTATAAATTGTGATAAAAAGAGAGGTCTTTAGCAACAGTGTCTGAATTTCGACTGCTGGTATTATTTGTTGGAAGATTTCTCTGATACTGTCGAGGTTGCCAACCAGTGATTCTTGTTGTTTTTTTAGCTAAGTTTTGAGTGGTTGGTTCTCATTCAGTTGAAATAAACATTTCCTCTGGTCAACATGCAAATCTGAAATCTTTTAGAACTTAAACAATATCAATTAAAAGTTATTCAAAGTTTTGTATTTCTATGGAACAGGTCAAACCACTCAAACATTTATTCCCAACACAGGTATTGATTAGTATATATTTGAGCTCATTTATGCATGATTTCTTAAAACCAACAGTGTGGTGCCTTGTGTATTTTCACAGTGCCCTGCTTTGAAGTAATCAATTCAACAACATTTTGTTTCTGGACTTTTTGGTATTTGTAAAGTAACATGGTTATAATGTTTTCACACAGTATGCTGATGTATAACCAATGAAATAAAGACTCAGCCAAATGTAAAGACTGATGTGTCCTTTAAACCTTGTGCAGTCGTGGTTATTTCTTATGTATATGTATGACGTCAGACAAAAGCGAGGTTCGACACATACTGATAAATCTATATAGCTAAACGCGCTGCATGTAAAGGGCTACGGCGTAGCTCAGACGCAGGACTATACTTTTCCCTTTGGAGTGTTAACAAGCTGATTCACTGAAAAGTCGTTGTGAACAAAATGTGTCTCTGGTGAGTCTGGTCTACACATCCAGTGCACAAGTTACACCTCATGAAGAAGTTTATAATGAAATATTGCTGAGGAAGAAACCAACCATTATGTAAAGATTGATACAACTAATAATTATCTTAACTGAAAATAACTTGCCCGGACATATCTTAAAATATGTCAGTGCTATTGTTTTGTCTCAAGATGCACACCAGTTATGGTTTCTTATAAGGCATTTTAATAAAAGCGACTTAAATAGCTTAAATTAACTAAGGCATAGTCCTGGCTTAGGATATGTATGTATAGATACTTTATACTTTTATTTTTTATCTTAATCTGTATTTGTGCCGAATGTTTATATTTAATTTTCCTGTGCGTTGGCAATGTAAAATTTGTTTTATCATGCCAATAAAGCTTCTTTGAATCTTGAATCTTGAAAAATTCGGACACTCGGCGCACTGGAAACGCTGCGGGCGCCATCTACTGCCGAGACGCGGGAATTCATTCAGCGCGAGCATCACGATAGATGGCTAGCAGCTAGCCGTGAGTGGACGGCTGTGTCCCAATTCGGGGGCTGTGTGCTTTGGAGGCTGCATTTTAAGACCGATTGCGTCACAGCAGCGCGACTGAAGGCTGGTAGGCTGTCCCGATTCAAAGGTTGCTTCAAATGCAGCCCCAAAATGCGACCTTATTTCCGTGGGTTTTTAAGGATAGAACGAATGTATCCGTCACAGCCTCGGGTATCCCGAGATTCATTGCGCGCCTGTAACGGCTTGACATTTTTAAATAATCATTCAAAACTTTAGTTAAATAAAAGTATGTAATTCACAAAAACGGTCCATTTCAGTGTTTTAATATTATATATATGATGTTGTTCATTAACATCATTGGTGCATTATTGTGTTTTAATTTTGTAAGATTGGTTCATTTAATATACTGTTGGGATGTTTTAATCTACATAAACGTGTCATATTCTCTAAAATAAAATATCATTTTTCTGGCTCCGTATTTGTTTAAAAAAGTCAGAAACGTCACTGCTGTGTCCTGCTGCTGTCGCCACGCAACATGAGCAGCAGGTGACGCAATTAGGAAATCCTCCGCGAGGCGAGACCGTCTCGTTTCAGTTCGGTTCTTGGACTTTTGAGGCTGCGTGCTTTGAAAAACAAGTCCTCGTTTTTAAGTCCGCGACCTAAGAAGGTTGTATCCCCCGAATTGGGACACAGCTGACATCGGTTGAACGCTCGTTATTATGATGCATCATGGGATTGAATGAGTGCACTCAATAATGTCCACTATGAATTCGGACACCACTAAAAATAGATATCCCCTCAAATAGTGCACTATATTAGGATATAGGGGGCTATTTCGAACACAGCCTTGTTTTTCTCTTGACAGCCTTGAGGCTGATAATTATAGGCCTATTAGGTCCGAATCTTTGAGCTAACTTTACCGTTTTTACGACCAATAAGATTAAAATTCCCCCAGATAGATTTACCTGGCTATGATACACCTTTGGGGAAATGATTAATGTTTTTATTAACCATTTTTGGGCCACTTATAAAAATTGAGTTAAAGGGGTGATATGACACGGCTTAAACGAATATTATGGTTTGTTTTAGATGTAATGCAATGTGTCTGTGTAACCGGCTCCACTCGCCCCGCTCTGCGCGGGCCTCGAACCAGCGACGGTCCGGATGGGAGACGGGCGCTCTAACGAGGAGGCTAAAGACCGCAGTTTCTAGCGTCTGTCGCTAGAGCGTCTCTGTTGGTCGGGGAGTGAGGTTTACACACTGCACAGCTCTTCACTGGCTGGCCTCCGTTACATCTGCACGATTTAAGGTTAAAAAACGCTGTATTTTCCACATACCGTGCATGTTTGTGTCTCCTCTCTGAAACGCTGTCAGAGCCATTGAGAGAGAGAGAGAGAGAGAGAGAGAGAGAGAGAGAGAGAGAGAGAGAGAGTCTCCAATGGAACAGTTTTTTCACAGCAATGGAGGCTGCAATTCCCGGAAGTTACTAGTAACGCATGGAGCTGTGACTAAACAGACCAACTGAGGTAAACTTCTAAGCCATTTAAAGACGAAAGCTATTTAATGAATAAAACATGAAAGAAATAAAGCATTTAAAGAGAAAACATAACTTCCTGGAACTATCTGAATATGAATCACGTGACGCTTCAGCGTTTTGGACTTCCGTTGGCAGAACTCTCTCTCAATGGCTCTGATCGCTCTGAAAAGCGAGGTGTGCTGTGATTGGCCAGTTCACCAGTGTGTAGTGATTGGTGGAATACTGCAAGCGTGTGAGGGAATGTGACGCCTCTGACCATATCTGGAACATCAGGTTCCTCTTCAGTTGTACTGACAGGTACGCCCACCTTACTTTTGTCTACATTTGGGCGGTCTTAGTCAAATCAGACCACCAACTGACGTAGATTTGTGGGGGTGTGGTTACACGAGGTGTTTCAGACAGGTCTGGGTGAGCATTCGCTTTTACATAGAATACATCTTGAGTTCCCACACTTTCATTTCTGCAGTTTTACACGTCTAATACATGCATGAGCAACTTATAACACACCAAAGACACAGAAAAACATTTATTCTCGCCATATGACCCCTTTAATCATTGCCAGAGGTGTAAATAGTACCTGAAAACCATACTTAAATAAAAGTACAGATACCTTGCAGCGAAAATTACTCCATTGCAAGTTACAAGTCACCAATTCCAAAACGACTTGAGTAAAAGTCTTCGAGTATCTGATTTTAACAGTACTTGAGTATTTCACTCATACTGAATGTAGGCTCAAAGCAGCACTAGTTCTCAACACTTAAGAGACACGTCAGTGAAAAACTAGAAACAGATGATTCTGATTTTATTTTATTTATTTATTTATTTATTTATTAGATATTATTTATTATAATGATCTTGCTTGGTCTATAAACACCATGCACTGTGCTGTGTTTTACCTTTCTGTGTTTTTCTTATTTGCTCCTGTAAAGCTGCTTTGGAACAATGCACATTGTGAAAAGCGCTATATAAATAAAATTGAATTGAATTGAATTGAATGATTCGTGAGGAGAGCAATCGCATTTATTTTCTTAAATCATAATAAGACTGAACACCTCAAAATTGCAACAAATCATGGCCGACACCATAACCTACTGTACGTCTATTATAAACACCCAAGTCTCATTTAAGCTCAAGTGCTCATAAGTAAACCAAACTCATTCAAAAAGGCCTCTTCAATATAACAGATAAATAAAATAATGTTAAGTAAAATCAAAAAGTCAAAGCCTTTTCGCACTGGACATGCTGGTTTGGCCTCATGGCCAGCTGCAGTCATGTCCTCATTTCACATATAAACCGCCAGCGATTGACATCTACCTGATACTGCACTCGTATTCACATCAAGAAGCCATGTTGACAAGTGTTAGTAAGTTAGGGCAAAATCCACAAGATTATAGTACCTGCAATGCCCTGTAAATGGCAATATGAATTCTTCTGTAGCAAAAATAAACTGCTGCAAAAAAGATAGGTGCCATGCAAAATGTAATGTGTAACTGCATTAGTCATTATTACAAATTGTAGTGGAGTAAAGAGTACATATACTTGTTCAAAAATGTAGTTAAGTAGAGAGTAAAAGTTGCTAATATCTTTAATACTCAGTACAACTACAAAGTAGCCAAAAAGATACTTAAGTACAGTAACAATTACATTTACTCCAATACTTTACACCACTGATCATGATCATTGCCATTTCTGTAAGTTTTAAAACTCACCAAAACTATAGCATTTGTTTTGTCCCTGGTCCCTATTTTACCATTAAACATCCTAATGATTAAATCATTTACAAATCTTTGTTTTTCCCCAAAAAATATGATTACCATATATTATCGCAATATTTGGCGAAACCTCTGTGGTAAAAATGCAGTCATGTCATAAAAATGCATCTATAGTTTAGTTACCAGATAGAGTAGAAGAGTTTCAACATGCAAATGAAACACAGAAATACACGGGTAACACGATAACGAGCCAGCTGAATTTAACTCGCATCAACGGTGTTGAAACTGTCACAACAGCACAAATAACAACACAAACTGTAGTTTAAATGTTTACTAATGAAGTTTTTATTGTTCATTCCAGGGAAAGGTTTTTACAGCATATCACTGTTACGTGCTACAACAGAGGTTAGATTTACTGAATCGTAAAAATACAGAAATAGGCTTTGTGATCAAAAGGCAAATCTACAAAATCCGTAACATGAACTTCATCTCTTTCTGAAGAGACCATATCTGTGCAAAATGCTGTTAAATGAACGTAGTTTTATATAATGGAAGTATTTCATCAACATTATTCTGAAGCTGAACAACAAATCTCTGATTTGTCCAGCAGAAAAAAGCTTCAATATGGCAGTTTCACACGTCACACATGTTTGTGAAAAGTCCCACTGCACCTTCATACAGAAAAGATGTTTAAGCCTAAACCAACATCTTCAGTTCAAGGACGCAAGCTTTACATTTCACTACAAGTAACAACAGGTGGTTGTTTTTTGCCACATTCCTCAAGACATCTGTTGAGAAGAGATTTCTCTGAACGTCAGGTGTTTGATAAGAGTGACATCATCCTCTGGTCGACAAATCAGAGCGGAGGCAGCAGATACTGTGACCTGAAATCCTCCAGCTGTTCCTCCAGACCTGTGGCTTTATGTCTGTCAAATAAAGACGTCACATATTACAAAAACACGGTCACTTATAGGGACGTGCAACAACTACAGATACAATCTATTGTAAAACTAATTTACCATTCTGATTCGTATAGATTTGTTCGATCTCATTTGTATGTTTAAATGCGATCTGCTTTCTCGCCAGTGACTGTAAGCCGCCTCAAAAACCCCTTACAAATACCCGTGAGATCAGACTGACCTGAGAACTTTGGAGCGGTTCTGTACACTTTCCAGCTGTTGGATCTTGCTGGTGAGGCGCTGAATATCGTTCTCCAGGTCTTTCTGAGTGATGTCAACCTGCTGACAGAGTCGGGCGAATGTGCTGGCAATCTCTCTGTATCAGACACACACACAAACACGTTGACAACTGCAGAGTTTTAGCATCCTCATCCAGCGTGACCGTTTTGATTTTGAACACGTCACATGATTTGAGGCACACATCCACGCTCAAACAACAACACATCAAGCGAACGGTCAGTGGACTTACTGCTGAACCTGATGACTGCAGTTTGAGCTGGTGAAGCTGATGATCATTTTCAGCTTGTCGGTGGCATAATCCACAAACTGTCTCTTCAAAGCTCGCTCTTTAGCTTTGGTGGTCCAGGTGAGTCTTTCATACAGGTACAGCATTCCATAGAGACTCGTGGAGAGAGCGATCACACGCCAGCCCACCGTCCGCCACACCTGTTTACAGATAAACATTGGGCCATTTTTGATGACATAGCGCATCAGACGGCGTGTCGCAGGAATTCTAAGAACAGTATGAATTCAGTCTTCTCACCACTCCTCCGACGATGATGACGCTCATGGACATGCGAGAGGTGACAGACGCCAGGTTGGTCACCATGGACATCATGAGCTCTTCCTGCGTCACCACCGCTTGATTCTGTCCCTGAGGTCCCGGTGCTCTGCATGTCTGAGACTGGACCACCGCTGGGGCTGAAGGAGAGCTCGCTCCAGTCAGCTGAAGAACAAAACAGTCATTATTTACTGTATATAAAGCAGCTCACAGGAGTGCGGTCGACACCGCGTGGAAATCTACTGCATGCACCTGTAACTTCTGATCCACCAGCATCAAGGCACGTTTGGCGTTCACAGGCCCGAGGAAACGATGGACCAGGGTGGTCCAGCCCAAGGAGAACTGAAACTCGATGTTCTCCTGGAAGTCTGAGCAGAGCGTGGCGCAATTCAGATCATAGCTGAGCTCGAACTTTCTGCTGGGGACGAGCGTGTGGATGTGAGTCTGAACACCAGAGGGCAGCAGAGGCTTCAGACACTCTGAAACAAAGACGGGAAAGAAGATTTTGAACTGTCCAATCGGCCGCTCACCCATGATCAGACTTTTTGCTCTCTATTAATAGCAGGGTCACACGCTGTAGTCAGCGCGTGTTGAAATGTTGTGTGCATACCGATCATGTCTTTCTGAGAGGACTGAACAGACGCGTTGACTGCATCCGAACAGCGGAAGGCCAGATTCTTGCCCATGCCCTGCTCGATGTGAGCGAGAAGATCCTTCACGAAGAGAAAGGGTCAGTCAGGTCTCAGTCTGATGTCACAACAACGTCACTAGACTTTTGACTTCTCGACTCACAGATTTGTACAACTTGAGCACGTGAGGTGACGGGTGGAAATCTGAACGATACTCATCTATGAGAGCAGAGAGACGGCAGATCTCCTCCTCCATCGCCCTCGACACCTGAGACACACGCGGAAGACGTTACTGTACACGGCTGTTTGAAGATGACACGTCTGAACTTTCAGATGAATGGTCACGGCGTACTTTATGTATGTGTTTGTTTTGTGTCTAAGAGAGTGACTTTTGTCCGCTTTACCTTGTTCTCCACCTCCTCTGTGATGAGTTTGATTTGCTTCTTGATGTCCTGGATGAGCAGGTTGAGTTGACTGCGGACGAAATCCAGTCGGTCGATCAGATACTCTCTCTCCTCCAGAGACACGACCCTGAGATCAGAGACAACACACGTGACGACAGGGAAAAGCATCTGGACACCAAAAAACGTCCACATTCCACTTCGTTCTATGTGTGCTGACATTTGACACACCGGAATGATCCGCTCGTGACGTGATGAACAGTCCTGCATCAGAGTAAAAAGAGACACGTACGCACCTCTTGTCAGCGGAGGCGATGTTGATTTCATCCATGATGTCTTTGACAGCGTTTGTGATATCCGTGGCTGTTTTCGTGTGCTGTTCAAACTTTGTTTTCACTGCTGAATGCGAGATACACTCCTGCGAGGCCACACACACACACACACACACACACACGCTACTGTGACGACTGCCCGCAGTTCCGTTTCACACATCCACCGTCTGCAGCGCATGACCACGCTTGCGTTCTGAACACCGTACTCGTTCACATGCGGCTCCTGCGCTCCACAGACGTGTGTGACGCAGACCTGAGAGTTCAAGATTCAGACGTGCTGCAGCTGGAAAGTAAAAAGACTGAAATAAAAAGTAAAAACTGCAGCATTTCTGAACCTCCTCAAAACCAGCTCACAGTAACATGAGAATAAAAACACAATGACATCGACACAAATGGGGAGGAATTTAAAACAACCGGTGAAAAAAACGAAAATATAACACAATTGCAAATCAACACAAAGAAACTGAGTCATCCATACTGAAGAAACTGAACTAAAGATGTAACGTGTCCTCGCCTCAGCAAATCTAGACTTCAGCAATGAAGACACAGATTGAAGAAGAAAAGCCTTCAGAGCGGCCGCTGAATCAACTTTAGGAGAAACAAACACAGCTGTGCATAAACCAAACTCCATCATGTCAAGACACAAGACGTCTCAAGAACACCCGTCACCTCGCTCCTCAGGGTACATGCATAGAGCTCAATGTACTACTTATTAAGACCTCTTTTAACACTCTTTTCATACATTTGAAGACCTCACCGCCACTTCAAGTCTTAACCGGTTACATTGGCGACGACACTTTAACTTACATTTACTATATACTGATTGTAAGACAGCGCAACTAAACAGTCTTAGTTTCACAGACAAGGCTTAAGGCTAGCCCCAGTTTGAGCAGTCTCAACTGAAAATAACTTGCGCTAACATATCCTAAAATATGTCAGTGCCATTGTTTTGTCTGCACATAGGTCATGTTTCTGTCTAAAGCATTTTTATAAAAGTGACTCAAATATCCTAATCCAACTAAGGCATAGTCCTGGCTTTAGCTAAGCCTTGTCTGTGACAGCGGGCCTTAGTTTGTGATAACTCCTATAATAAGGCAACATCATTCAGAAGGGTGGGAACGAAGAACAAGAGAATTCATTGAGTGAATTATTAGAAAGAGAAACGAGGCTACGCTAATCCCCTTCCGACACACAGAGCAGTTCGCCTCACGCTTATTCCCAGAGACGGCACGGTTCCAACTCTTTATCCTCCAACCACTTGCATGAAAACTCCCATTAGTCAACCATGTCGTTTAGCAAGCGGGTGTAAATGGACCGCCCACTATTTGCCTACGCAGTACGCAATGATTGAATTCATTGAAGGCAAACTTGAGCATATGACCTCTTTGGACAAATACCTTTGAAAACGCTTTTTAAGAGCCCGCTGAAGAACTGTAACGCGTTTCACCCACCGCTTACTGTAAACACAGTCAGTCATCCACATCTCTTCCTGTACACTGTACCATACTGACAGACTTCACAACACGTGACAGAGCTCAAACAGGATTAGACATGTCAACTACAGGAAGACATTCTGAAAAGCCAACAGCATCTCTCGGTCTCATCTGCGTCTCTGACTTGCCTCAAACCTTCTTTCAAAGTTCTGGAACTCCTTCAAGCGCTCTTCAAATCCCTCGGCAAGAGCTCCGCCTGCGAACACAAACACCACTTGAACTAAAAACACCTGCACACGCGCAGTAGATTTGGCGTGCTGGCAGCGAGCGGCTCTTACCCGTCTCTGGCATTCCCTGCGCCCGCTGCATGCGTGAGTTCAGCACTTCCTTCGCCGACACGAAGAAAATGCGATTGGGCGCCTGATGACGGTCCACAACCTTCAGTTCCTCCACCAGAAAGTTCATGCACCGGTCCGTGTGCTGCTTCCGCACCTGAGACACCATGAACAGCGTGAGATGAACCACACGTCATTTCAACACGTGTGAGCCGTGAGGAGCGGCAGACACACTCACGTCCTCCATGTACTCGGGTTCCGCAGCGGACGCGTCCCAGCGATTGTTCAGGATGAAGATGTTGGGCTTGGACAGGCGCTCGTTCACCTTGTGAAAGAAATGCTTCTCCTTTAAGAAGAACAGAGAGGTCGAAGAGGTCGAGGTGGTTAGAGGTGGCGTGATGAAGACACAAACACACGCATGCTGGCCGTGTACAGACAACAGCTCACCGTGTTCATCAGAGTGGATTCAGAATTGGCCACCAGCACGAACACATCAGCGTCCAGACAGAACTTATCGATCCAGCTGTCCAGCTGTGTGGTGACGTCAGTTCCAGGACTGAGGGGAAAAGCAGACCAATTCAATTCACTGGCTGTCGCTGACCGTTTACAGAAACACTACAGAACACAAATTCCAAGCATCTTCTCTTATAACAAGAATGCGTATTAAGCAGCACATGTCATAGCTCGAGGGTTTCTACCTGTCCATCAGAACCAGGTCATCTCTGAGCAGAGCGCACTTCGTCTTGGGCCAGAACACTTTCACCAGACAGCCAGCGTCCAAACTCTCATCCATGTGCAGCGCGTGAGCCAGCTGATTTACTGTCTGCAGAGAAAAGACGGCTTTAGATGCTAGCATTAGGACATCATATAGTGTGTAGATGCTTGCGTAAAGATTTCGAGAGGATTTAGTCCTGTGTGTAACGTCATCTATACCTTGATGCTCTTCTCCTCCTCAGAGCTGTCCGTCTTCAGATAAGCCTTGTCTTCATCCGTCCCCGCCACACTCAGAAAGCAATTGGTGGTGTGTCCGATGCCGCTGGGCAGCACGCGGTCGTGCAGCATGGCATTGACAACGGTGCTCTTACCATTGCTTGTTCTATTGAAAGATTGACACGAGGACGTTGATCCTGACACTTAACGCCACTCGACAACGGCTGATGAAACGCTCCAAACTCACCTGCCGAAGAAGGCCACCTTCATGTGTCTGCGGGCTAACACCTCTCTGATAGTGGACAGTTTGCTTGTGTACGCCTCGATTTCATCCAGCTGGCTCCTGTTCGCAATGCTCTTCAGCGATTCGTTAGAACTCGTCTCTGTCCATGCAGACACATGCATGAGACCAAAGCCAATAAACATGTTTCTTTGTATTTCATTCAGTGATTTCATACCTTTCACAAACTCTGAGCCCTCCTGTACGTAAACCAAAAGGTGATCGAAAACTTCGCCAATCTCCTTTTTGGCCAGCACAAAGCGCTTTAACGGAGAACGATCCGTCTGCTCCATTTCTTTTCCGTTTCACAAATATAATATGATATCGTTTATATATATTCTTTCATAAACTTAAACCGTTTTAGCATCAAATGTTAACATTTACTTACTTTCACACTCAAGAGTGTCACATCAGAGCTGCCAAACCTGTGGGGAATTACCAATGTTATCTCATAGTGCCATTTCTTTGCCTTACAGGGTTATTACAGTTAACTAAAACCAAAACGATTAAAGCATTTCTGTAATGACATCAATAAAGGTCAAAGGTTAAACTAACCTAAACTAGAAAATTAGAATGGTTGCCTTGGCTAAAAGCTGAAATGAAACCAAAAATGTTAACTAGAAAAAAATACAAATAAACTATAACTGAAATGAAAAAATGAAACATATATAGCAATTTGTAAAATTACATAATGAATAAAAATAAAATGGGAACGGCACATAACACAATTGCTAAAAAATAATCGACAAAATTAACATAAAAACTAAACATATAAAAAGTGAATTTAAAATATGAATGAAACAACAACAAATAAATAAATAACTTCAGGTGCCAGTGTCGTGGTATTCTTTAAAGTACTTTGGTGTAGAGTACAGTAATTATTCAATACCATGATAAAGAGTCTCTGACAGTAACAAAAAGTGAAAGTAACTTCATATTACACGAGCAAAAACTTTGTATCCGCTAATAAATCACCTGACGATGTTTTAACAACAACACTGAACACTGTCAGATAAATGTATTACTACACACGTGAAATGCGTGTATAATATCACAAAACTGTACACTATAAGAATGTGTGTAGAAAATGTATTTTCAAATAAATCACACACAAAGCAAAGCGATTTTATAGTGTAATCCGTGGAGTTTGAAGACAGATTTGCTCTGTGTGAGTTTATAACGTTTATTTTTTTCGGTCAGATATTTGTAAAGGTGACACGAGCTGCTAGCTGTAGCAACACACACACACACACATCAGACACTTATCTAAGCATAAATGTCGTGTTTAAAACTTTCACACGTTTATACAAGAAACCATCAGATGATCACATTCTAAACGCTGTTAAACAGAAATCACATCTCACCAGACTACAGAGGCGTTAAATCCCCTTCTGTCATGATAAACACACTGCAGTCTGTCAGATCGGCTGTCACACCGACACTAATCAAGCACTTCAAAATAAAAGCCCCTGTGGAGTCACAGCCGCATTTCAAAACAAAAGTTTGAGGCCTGCTTCTGAACCTGAACTTGAAAACCTATCAAGATGAGGATATACAGTATACTATGTGAAAAAAATCAAGGTGAAAATCAATCAATAAAAAGGTGAAATCAAATTGTGAATTTATTGTTTTCTTCATTTTAATTCAATACACATATCATTTTAGTCTGATGGGTAAACGCAGACATGTATTGAGAAATAACAGAAAGCAGAACATAACTGAACCTGAATTATTAAAACAGAAGTCAATAAAGACATGACTATGTGTTCACTGTATAGTAAATACTGTACAGAGTAAGTTGCCACTGCACATTCAATTGTTTTCAGCTTAATTAATACAAGCAATTATAAAATCCTATACAATCAAGAGCAAATCCAATTACAGTATTTTAACAGTATTTAATGCTTAAACAAATGAATAAACTCTACAAAAATTAAAGTCTGTGTAATAAATTAACTTATTATTTTAATAAGAAAATAACAAACACATTTATCAGAATTATTTACAAGCGTTGTAATTCTGTAAGGGCATATTGTTAGTATTTGATACATCTTTAATGTGCAATACATTATAAAACAAATGTGAGTTGTATGCTTTCGCGCATGACTCAGTTATTGATAAATGTGAATGAACTGATGTGAATCTTCCGTTCATGTATTCTGTGGCTGTTTAGTGAAATCATGAGCTTGTATCATATCATATCCAGAGCTGCCACCCTAACACCTTATCATCTGAAGATGGAACACAAAGTTCAAAAAGTACACATGAGTGACCAGAGATAAACTACAATATGCTGTACTGAAAATGGAAAATAGAAAATTGAGTTGTAAGACGTCAGCTGAATAACTCACCACACAATGTTTCAGAATTCTGTGAGATGTTTAAAAACTCATCCATTTCAATCACTTCCCATCTGCCGACCTCTCTCTTTATCAGCTTTATCAGCTCAGTAAGATTTTCATCATCTGAAACGGAAAGAGGAAGGACAGATACAAAGCAAACATGTGAAAAATTGAAAGATGTCCTCTTTAAACGTGGCACTATAGCAACGCCAAGGTCATGGGTTCGGATTTCCAATCTTAAATATGTTATCGTTGAAGATCATGTTTCCCACAGAACTCTTCCCTGAAACTATCCAGCCCAGCAGAACCACGACTAGAAGAAACATGAGAATATCAGAATGAAAAAACTATTCATAAAGATATCTGCACATTTGCAGTGCCACCAGCTAACCGCGTCTATAAATGATCTAAATAAAAAAAAGTTCTTGCAGTAATGTCGAAAGAGCATTTTCAACGTTATATGCGATTGCTATGTCATTCTTAAAATGTTGATTCTTACAGCGGAACGTCTAGGAACGTTAAGAAATACCCTTCACATAACTAGATGGGAATGTTAGCAAAACTTTCTAGGAAATGAAATTAAACATTTTAGTTCAGTAAATTCTTTATAGTTTTTTTTTCTGTAAATTGTATAGTTTTAAACAGTTCATTGTGCCACCTTGTGAAACAGTTACAAAAAATACATGATATTTTAAGACCATCATTATTAAATTATTAAACTATTAAAACATTTCTGTTAATTAAAGTAAAATAAAATATAGGCCTAATTCTTAAATTCAATAAAAATGAGAAATGTTGCCTGAAAATAAACAATTTAAAATTACATAATTATTATTATGGCAAAAATACGAATTGAAAATAAGAATATAACAACAATCCAAAAAAGCAACTAAAACAATCATGTCTTTGTGCTCACGTGTTTTTCTCAACAGTTTTCTTTTATCCTCCATCGTTCGTTTTCTGGCTTGGGCGTTTGTTTTGTTCTCATCTCTCTTTCTCAGAATCTCAATCAGCTGGTCCTGACAGGGATCAAAGTACATGTTGTTGTTTGCTGCGACCACACCATCCATCTTCATGAGCAGCTCTTGAACTCCATTTTCTTTATTGTCAATATCAAGCACATGATATCTGCCTGCACATTTCTGTAGGATCTGCTGCACATCATCATCATCATCTCCCTGCTCCTTGACACACTTGTGTTTCTGAGAAGATGTTAGTTCATGTGTAGAGATCAAAAGGGTATGACTCCAGATTCTCTCACCAAACAGACTCGTGTGTTCTTCAAAGCTGATTCTGTCCTCATCAGTGAAAGATGAACTGAGATCCATGACCAGGAGAAAAACCCGAGGTCCTGGTGGACACAAGAGTTCATGTTTAAGAACCTCTGGTGAATCTTGCAGACACCTGCCACCATGATGGAGTGTTGATCAAAATGATCTTTCACGTCTTTCACTGCCATTCACGTCTCCCCGTCTGCTCACAGAATTCACAAAGAACCTGTCGAATTCAACATTCTTTCCTAAAATACTGTTTATTACTGAGTCTTTGGGAGATGTTTCTGATCCCAAAACAACAGCTCATGTCTCTGAAAGAAAACAAACAAGATGACTGAATACAGACATATTACTTGTAAGAAAATCACAGATGACTTCTCTTTAATATCTCAGTGAGAGTGAGACTAAATGGAGAGTCTTATCTTCGTCTCAGATATTTCTCCTGAGAAAAAACTGAAAACTCACAAATGTTTCCTTTATCAGAAGAGATCTCAACAATGTCACAAACTGAGCTCAGATTTGTCACGTTTTATTTCCTCTAAGGAATTTTAGTAGAAACATCCGAGACTAAATTGATAATTGAATTATATTTATACACATTTAGCAACATACTAAACACGATCACATCTTACCAGATTGCTTGTGAACTTCATCGTCCATTTTCTCATGTAACCCAAACAAAGTCTTTTAAAAAGTACAAACAAAATCAAACAAGTACAAATGTATTTCTCTGACAGGCAGGAGGAATACAGTATACCCAACCTAAGACACCAGGCAGAAATGAAACTCTTTTCCTGCTTTCCAAACCAGATTATCAGGTAAGACTTGTTAAAATGTTCATTTAGTGTTGCAATATTCCCATTATATTGCGAACACCCAGAATTACGCAATTGTATTCTAAACTTAGAGAAAAGCACCTGTCATTAGTCAAGTCAGAATTTTACTGTGATAAATATTACATATTTCCTCACTACTTCCTCACCCTCACGTTTCTACATTATAATGTTAAAATGTCATACGGGCATTTTTTCCCTATAAAAAAGTTCAGTCAGTGAATTAAATTAAGTAATGCTAATTGATGGACTCAACAGTCTTCATGCTGCAACTAGAACGCATCTGTCAGTCACGCTCTTACCCCGCCCACTAAAGACATCCCCTGCGTTTAGACCTATTTTATACAGTCTATGGTTTAGACACGCCCCCGCTGTCTGTAGGGTTTCCTCCCTTCATTCTGGTGTCGATTCCGCAATTTTCACAATAGTGAGGGTTTCATGTTTTGTCGGATATAGTAGATCTCTCGTGGCCGTGTAGCGTGTGACTGTTGTTTAACTTAAATGAAATATATTTCTACGGTAAATGTCGCGTTTCCTTTGAGCGCAGCAGGAAGTTCGAATTTGATCATCATCTGTTTATGTTTGGGCACCTATAAACGGAATTGCATCTGACATGGTAAAACAAACGATGCAAACGCCCGGACTCTTGATTTTATTCAGTTTGCTCTTCTGTCATTTCGGCTGGGGATGGTTTCAAAACAACGCGAAAAGCAAAAGTCAACAGCACGAGCCCGCGTACACAAGCACTTCCGACAGCCAGGACCAGAGCTGCCTGTGTCATGTAAGTTTATTTCACATTCTAAATAAATCACACATTCACATTAACGCTAGTAATACAAATCCACGCTGTTGTTATCTGTAATATTTCACATTTTCGATGTAGTTCACGGTATTTCTGGCATGTTCTACTGTCGCGTGAATATGACGTCAGCACGTCCGCAGTTTGCTGCGGAGTTTCTGCATAGTACTATATCATTTTAATTTATGTACTTAATTGTTTTTACCCCTGACATAAATTGTACTTTTTTTTCAACTTATACCCAAGTTATATTTGATGTATTTTTTATTGTATTTTTGTTGTTATGATTTGTGTATGTTTATACAACTTTTGTACTCTTTTGTACAATGAGTTGTGTATGTTTTGTACTCTTTTGTACTATAATAAAATGCATTTAAAAAACTGATGCTCTTTAAAGACATCATTGTTAATATGTCTTCTATATTTCACCATTGGTTTTTAAATCGTTTATTTTCTACACCGTCTGTGTGACAGCGGCGGTTATCGTTCACTATCATATACTATTTTATTTAACACAGAAATTACGGCGTCAGACCGCGATTATATAGAAAAGTTTCCGAGTGTTGTGTTTGTAACGTCTGCATCAAAAGCAGCAAACTGTAGAGGAGTCGAGCCTTCCGTTATTCAGCGTGGTGTCGCCTCATTGGTTCACGAACGAAGCTCACACGAGCGGGATTGTGGGTGTTGTAGTTTTTCGCAATTTCCTTTTCCGTTCACCGCAGCGTTGAGCGCGTTCGCAAAAAACTGCAGCGCGACGCACGGGGGAGGGTCTAGTGGGAACGTCACTGTGTTTGGAGGCGGGGCCACGCGGCTGTATTTGGTTGAGTTTGACAGCTCATCTCTAGCAGTGTCGCTCACTAATGAGAATAAACTCACTGATGCGCACTGCATGACCTGCACCAGCTGCTGCAAACTGCATGAAGACTGCAGCACGCGCACAGCACAAAGTTTCTACAGGAATGGCTGGAAATAGATGCAGTTTTTTGGAAATATGACTGTTTGCTCTTTTTGGATTGTTTGGACTTTTAGATTCAGAGCAGGTCAGATAAAGTTTCATTATGTTTTCATTTTTTCCACTTTGAACAATAGAGCATTGGTTTAGTAAAATATTCTGCTCAATTTAAATAATACAGTTATTTTGTTTTATACAGAAGTGTATGTGATTAAACAGGTGTTATGGTCACAGTGTCAGGGTTAATAGTTTTTAATAGATGTGTGGTTTTATTACAAATGTCTCTTCTCGCAGTTGACAGGTGTTTTGGACGACTGTTTCTGTGACATTGAGAGCATCGACGTCTTCAACAACTTCAAAATTTACCCCCACATTAGGAAACTCACAGAAAGAGATTTCTTTCGATACTACAAGGTAAAATCGATTTTTTACCCGTGTATTTGAGTGACCGACTGTTATCTGGAATGTTCAACAGAATTCCTCATTTCAGTCCTGGCCGATTTATTTTTATAAGTATTGTTATTCGTATTATTAATCAAATATTTGTGATCAGCTGGCACAGGTCACCATCTGTATTGAAAATAATAATCAAACGTTGAGATTTACAGCTGTTCATTCTCTTGTTCACGTGTGTTGAATGTACAGTATGCTGTTTTGTTTGGCATAAAACAAATAGATGAGACAAAGCAGACAGATCTCAGTCTTAAGATGATCATTTATATGAAGCAGTTAATGATGAATTTAATTACAGTGACGTGTGTGGAACACGGTTAACATGATGTCAGACCGTCAGAGATGTTTGCTGACGTGACTCTTCTCTGGCTGTAGGCGAACACTGAGCATTCAACCAGCTGTTCACACAAATCTCACACTTTTAGCTTTTTAGTACACCAGAAATGACACAAACTTTCTCCTGTAATTGTATTATCTGTCTGTGCTTTTCTTGTTTTTTAATTATGCTTTTTTTGTTAGTCGAGTGTTGCCGTCATGTTCAGAAAACAATCCACGTGTTGTTGTTATTTTGTGTGTAGTTTTAAACAACATAAAGTCACAGACGGTGATGTTTATTCACAGGTGAATCTGAAGCGTCCGTGTCCGTTCTGGCCAGACGACAGCCACTGCGCCATTAAAGACTGTCACGTAGAGCCGTGTCCAGAGGTCAGAGTTCAACATCGACCTGTCCAAAAACACACCAAATCAAACAGTAAAACACTCGGTGCAACTGCTTTAATAGAACGATCTAGAAAAATCTGATTTGTTTTGAGGTTGAATGTAGTTTGATATGGATATTTAGTGCTTTTTGTAGTGATATTTGAAGTAGTTCAGTTATTTTGGTGTTTTTTCCTTCAGAGTAAAGTTCCTGTAGGGATCAAATCTGGCAACCATAACAAGGTGAGAGACCTTGTGTTCAGTATCTTCTTGCTTTTGATGTGTGGTGTGCATTCAGATTTTGGTTTTGTCAGGTGTTGTTTGTGAATGTGTTTTAGTGGTACGGCTGGCCGAGCGGGTTGGTCACATAATATGTGTTTAGTTTACTGAAGGTCTGGAGGTTTTGTGTAATGGATCAGAAGACTGAGTCAGCACTCTCTCTCTCTCTGATATCAGACGGGTGTGTTATACGTGTCTGATAATAGTAAAGCAGGTTATTTGTAGTGAACTTAGAGCGTTGACACTTCAGAGAAAGGACAAACCTCAAGAACATCAGTGCGGAAACCAATAAACCCTTTATCGCCTGTCCGAACTTACACAGTTTGTGTAACATATGTTACCTTAAGGCTGTTTTTAACAGTGACAGTACCTGGTGGAGAACATACTGGATGTTCCGATTCACAAGCTCTCGTTTCGAGCCAGTTTAATACAATTTTTAAATATTTCTAAAGAAAGATCAGTAAATATCACATTACAATGGTGAATTAAATAATGAAATGAAGAGCCACAAACTTGTATATTAAACTTTAAACACACTTGCGTATATTGAAAGAGAACAGGTTATTTTACATTTATGTCACACAAGATGTCACAAAATAAGCTGTAAAGATCATATGAACCGCTGCCTTTTATGTGAAGGTGATTCGACACACCCGCATCCGCCTTGTTAATGAAGCAACGATGAACGATACGCTCCCTGTTGTAACATCCACCCGTTGTAAAACACACAAGATATTAAATATGATTATTAGATCGTTTCATTGATTCCTTTCTACCCCCTTACTCTGCACAAAAACAAATAAGAAAGTCCTTTTTATAATTTTCATTATTAATTTTTATTTATTTAAATTTATGATTTACGTTTTTTTCTTTTCTGTGTATTATGTTTACTTATACCACGGGGCTGTTGAATGCTTCATTCTGATTGGCTGACGAACGTTCGACGGGTGTGCATTATTTTTCAGTTAAACGCACACCTATGAAGTAGTTCCAGATTTGTCGACCGAATTACAGTTCCATATCACTGCGCCCAGTTTAACTTAAATGTAGCCTACTGTCCACCAGTGAATACGTATCTAACAACAGACAAAGTGACAGGCAAATTCCATTGTCTGAGAAGAAATAACTATTATTTATGGACAGCATTTGAACAACAATGGCGAGAGCACTGTACAGGACTGTTCAGACGAAAAACTAAAGCATATATCAAAGGTAACGGCAAACTACATGACACAATCATCGGGTTAAAGATAAAACACGAAGCACAAACATAACAACAACAACATGTTAAATTGGTCTGTGGAATGGGTAAACGGGACTTAAAACACACAGCAGGAAGCTTTCTATGCCACTGCGAGAACCGCAGCTGGCGCAGAAACCTCCGTGTCACATTTTTTCTCTTAATACTTTTCTTATACGACAGGGGTGTTAAATACGACGAAAACAAATCAAATATAGATACTTGTCTTTTCACTCTCAGTGAAGCAAACGCGTATGCATGTGCACTGTCTGTCTTCCTCTCGCTCTCGGAAAACTGCATATGCAGCTCAAGCAACGCCTTCAGATGAGATGCGTAAGAAATTAGTCCTACCAGCAAGAGCATTCCGGGACAAATACCATACAAATGTCTTGAGATAAAACATCGTAACAACGTCTTGTGGTATCGGAACAATGTCTTGTGGTGTTGTGACCGTGGTATAAGCGGAATAATTGACAACGGACCGTTCAATTATCGAAAGTTAATGCACACCCGAGGTGTAACTCCGCTTCGCGTCGTGGCCGCATTACCACCTCGGGGTGTGCATTAACTTTCGATAATTGAACGGCCCGTCGTCAATTATTCCTTACATATGTAATGTTATACATAATATTGAAACGCGTCCCTTGTAGTACTTTCAATATAAATGTTTATGATAAAAAAACATCCATCCGTAAAAAAAAGGAAAAGTGACATCTAGAGGATAGTAGGGTAATATCAAAGAAAAAAATCGATTCACAGCTTTTGAGAATCGATATTGAATCGACCGCATTTTTAAAAACGATTCATTTAGTTTTGGGGACCTGTGTTTGTTTACTAACTAACATACTACTTTACTGTACTATTTACATTTGTGGATTCATATCTTCCACAGTACTTTCTCAATATCAGCATCCGTTATTAAAACACCTGTATGGGTGATGTTACAGATTGTTATGTTGTGTGTTTATTTCTGAGCGTGCAGTGTTTTCTGTCTCTGTTAGTACTCTCGAGCGGCTAACAACATCAATGGCGTGAGAGAGTGTGAACAGGCACATGAGCTGGGTGCCATCAACAGCACGCTCAGGTAAAACACACACACACGTCACAGTTCACAACTGTCTTAAAGCGCACATACAGTATACACACACACACACACACACACACACACACGTCACAGTTCACAACTGTCTTAAAGCGCACATACAGTATACACACACACACACACACACACACACACACGTCACAGTTCACAACTGTCTTAAAGCGCACATACAGTATACACACACACACACACACGTGTTGTTTGTGCTGTTGTCGTGCAGTAATCAGAGTAAAGAGGCGTTTGTGGACTGGGCTCACCACGATGACGCTCAGGATCATTTCTGTGGTCTGGACGGTGAGAATCATTCTCTACATTTACTCTGATGGGCCAGACTGATGTACTGCAGACAGAAGACTCACGTGTGTGTGTGTGTGTGTGTGTGTGTGTGTGTGCGTGTAGATGAAATGTCTCCAGAGTCAGAGTATGTGGATCTACTGTTCAACCCAGAGCGATACACCGGATACAAGGGCCCTTCAGCCTGGAGAGTCTGGAACAGCATTTATGAGGAGAACTGCTTCAAGTGAGACACACACAAATACACACACACACACACACACACACTACTTCAACACACATACACTACTTTTATACACAGACATTCTACTGTTATACACACAAACTACTCCAGCACACACACACCTACACACACGCGCACGTTATTCTTGATTACACACAAACACACACTACTTGAATACACACATTCAACTCAAATACACACACTTACTGTCACACACACACTTTTATACACACAAACTACTCCAGCACACACACACACACGTTCTTCTTGATTACACACATTCAACTCAAACACACACAGACACGTTCTACTACACCCATTCAGTCTGCTGTAACACACACGCGCACACACTGTTGTGTTGTGTTGTGGAGCTGATGTGTGTTTGTTGTATTTTCAGGCCGCGGTCAGTGTATCGTCCTCTCAATCCTTTAGCTCCCAGTCGCGGTGATGATGACGGTGAGTTGATTGGTTATGATCAGTCTTGATGCTCTCGGATCAGTGTGTAGTGATCATTGTGAGTGTTGACTCCTGGTTTTTGTGGTGTTGTCACAGGTGAAGGCTTCTACACGTGGCTGGAAGGTAATTTAAAGCAGTTAAACGGGGTCTGAAACATTCAGCGCATTTGCGTCGTTTTGTGCCGTGATATTTTTCAAGCTTATTCCACATTTAACTGAAAGGACACGCGCATACACAAACATATGACAGCACACAAATACACACAGGTCATGTAATACTGAGGTAGATGTGGATGCGAGTCTGATTGTATTGTGAACGCAGGTCTGTGTTTGGAGAAGAGAGTGTTCTACCGGCTCATATCCGGCCTTCACAGCAGCATCAACATCCATCTGTGCGCACAATACCTGCTGGACGGTAAACGGCTCGCCCTCCTCCCAGAGGTTTTGTGTCCAATCTTCTCTAAGAGCCGTTGTCTCTGTTTTCTCACAGAGGGTTGGGGGAAGTCAGTCTGGGGTCCCAACACGCACGAGTTCCGGCAACGGTTCGACCCGGCGGAGACGAAGGGCGAGGGCACGCGCAGACTGAAGAACCTGTACTTCCTGTACCTGATCGAGCTGAGAGCGCTCTCGAAAGTGGCTCCGTACTTCGAGCGCTCCTTCATTCATCTGTACACTGGAAACACACAGGAGGACTCGAGCACCAAAGACCTGCTGCTGGATGTTCTCAATGAGACCAGGTGAGACACGCGCATGATTTTCACCTCTCACATGTGTCGTGTACAGGGATGATCATGCAATAATAATACGACACTTTCATATGAAGAGTTTGGTTCCAAAACGCGATAAACGCCATTTTAAAAAATGAGTTTCCGCCAAAATCAGTATTGTATCAGGTCGGTATTGAAAAGTCACTTTTTAATTTTACGCAAAATGCGATATCCGCCGTGTTATTGTGTCATGTTTTCTCCCTTTCTTTCCAAACCGCAGTATACGCCAGTGTCACATCAAAATCTGGATTTTAATTTTTTATGTTACTAGAACCTAAAGATGCTATGTGAAACTTTGAAACAGAAAATAGTGGTTTTCATCTTGCCACTGTCTTTGTAAAGAAAACACATTTTTACTCAAATTAATCAAAATGGATTTATAGCGTTTTGGAACCAAACTCTTCATATGTTGATTTATATACCGGGGTATTTACATAAGTGCTTTAGAGCACAGCATGGTATCATTTCATTTTGATAAGGTGTTTAACGTGTAAAAAGCTCTTGATAACGTGTGTGTCCGCAGAGCATTCCCCATGCACTTAGATGAGAGCTCCATGTTTGCTGGCCACAAAATTGAGGCGAAGATATTAAAGGTGAACATTAGCAAAACTCATTCTTTCATCATCTCACACTCTTTCGCATTCTCTCAACCCTGTCTCTCTAAAGCGCGATTTTTACTTCTGCGTAGCACCGGCGTAGACTACGTACGTAGACGACGCCGTCGTGAACATTTATGGTTCTGCGTTGAGAGTATGCGTCGTACTGCAATTACACCGCAGAAACGCTAGTTGGCTCTTTGTGTTTTCACGGGTTTGCTCTTCTTCGCCGATGTTTTGTGTGTCTGCATTGCAAACGACAATGGAGGCTGATCGCATCTTAATGGAGTTGGAGCTGATCGAAACAGAAAAATGTGTAATCCGTTATATTATTAACCTTACTTTCATGTTAGAAGTTAAACAGATGTTATATTAAACTTAGTCTTGTCCACATTTTGGATTTTTATGTGTGTTCATTTAGATATTGTTGAAAAAAAGTATACTTTTCAAAGGGGTGTACTCATTTACGCAGAGCACATACATAGTTGTCAAAACTGTGTATTGAAATGATACCCTGATAGAATATCATATTTTGTCATGGACAACTCACCCTATTAATTGTTTAGTTAAAAATGAAACGAAATGCATCCAAGATCTGGAAGTGTCACAATTTTGTTCTTTATTTGCAAAAGAGTCAAAGAACAGAATATGTAAAAGTGCAAACTATGTATAGATGAGTATACAATGCAATATTAACACAAATATAAAACTTTCAAACAACTAGTAACAATAAAAGGTAAAACAAAAAATAAAACTATAAAGCCAATAAAGTGCAAAAGATTGTGCACAGTGTTTATAAAGTGCGCAGTTCTTCATGTCTTTTGCTGACACTCTTCCAAACCGACTTTAGAGGAAATCTCTCTCCAAGAATTCGCCGCCATCTGACAGTCTTTATAGTCCGCCGAAGAGGAGTCATACAGATGCGTGCATTTCCCAACCTCTTCAATCAGACGCTCAGTACTTGGTCGATGTCGATGCTCGCCATGTTGTTCTTTGTGGACTCTGAACTTGCCAGAAGAAGATGCCAGAAATGCGTAGAAGGAAGTACGATGCTGCCAAACCGACCAATCACAGAGCTTGCGGTCCGCGCAGGGTCCGCGTTGAGTTGACGCGTTGTTACATTTTTGGAGAGGTGCGCGTCAGGCTACGGCGTAGGGTACGCACAGGGTACGCGGCTCTGCGTAGGCTACGCCGTAGGTCCTACGCAGAACCATAAATTGGCCTTAACTCTCTTACAGTCTCTCACTCTCGGCGTCTCTCTTTTTCTCTTGCCACTTCCCACCGTTACGCAATTTCTCTTATCTTCTGTTACCCTCACACACTCTCTTGCCCTCAGTTTTTATTTTCAGTTTAAATGTAATTTAGATATACTAATAATGTTGCCAAAACATTGGGCCTCATTCATGAAACATTCGTAAATATATGAGTAAATTAATTCCGAGTAATTTGCGTGTAAAACAGACCTTCCCGAAAACTTTTCTCCGGATTCACAAATACTTCGTAAACGTCAGATTTGATAGTAAAATGTGTGTATGCTAATGAATTCCAATCATTCGTAAACACTGAGAGCGTGCACACTCATTCACAATTAGCATAATCCCACCTACGATTTTACAGCTACCTATTGCGTATCTAGGGATGCTGGATTCCTCTGGACTTCATTCTCTGCTTTATTATATTGCATGAATGCATATGAGACTAAAAGGCTATATGCTTACCTATAAATTAATCAATTAAACTGTGTCCACCAAAGCGTTTTTAGCCAGCTGAAATAATAATAGCTGGTGCTCTTCTGAAAACGACCAGCTGGTGGCGCCTGAGAGCGCTTTGGAGGCTCTGCGCGAGTGCGTGTTTTACCGGAAATGCGTTGGTTGCTGTGATTTAGAATATCCGCAACAGTTACTAGTGTCTTATTTTTGAAGAATAATACTGAATATAAAAATGCAGTAATAATATTAACTTCTCTATCGTTGTGTATGATGGTTGGTCAATGTAGTGTTTGTCCCGCCTCTCCACTGTGATTGGATGGCTGAGTAAAAAAGGACAGTGACGAGCTCTGCGTTTTACCCAAAGTTAAAAAGTAAATAAATGATAAAAGACAGGGCAAAATAACTCGTGAAATATTATTAGGATACATAGTGCATCAAAACGCAGTGTCATCAGTTTGTCTAAAATAATACAGAACGTTACGTGCAGTTTTACGCACTATTTACACGTGGTATGGAGCAGGCGTAACGTTACATTTTTTTAGTACCAATTAACATTTTGAAAATCCGAACATTTTCATGAATCCGAAAATTTACGTCAAAACGACTTTACGAACGATTTACACAAAAAATCGTTCTGCTCCTGTTTCATGAATGAGGCCCAATATACGTAAAACAAGGGACAAGCAATAACTGCAAATAAAAATAATGCTGTCTGTCTCTCTCTCTCGGCATTTTTCACGCTCTCTCGCCCTCTTTGCAGAACAGAAACCTGTATGTGTGTCACACGGGAACTTTCAGTTAGTTTCATATGACTAAACAGGTTTAATCTGTCTGATGAGAATCTGTCGAAGTGTTGGAGGGTGAGACTTGATCAGATGTGTCAGAAGAAAAGGAAGCGGTGGAAATCATTTTGAGAAATGACAATTGATATAGACTCATGAATGGCACACAGTAAGATCAGGAGCTTGTATGATGCATATAAATGACTTTATTACACGGCTCTTTGGAATGCTTGATTCTGATTGGCCAGTAGCGACATTTGAAGGTTCGTTATTCCCTGATAACAACCTCTCAAAACTAATAACACATGGTAACCCGGATGCAGCCAATCATTTTGACAGAATTTTTTTTGACAAATTAAATATAAACGTGTCTTTTGATAACACATATGACATTATATTTGCAAATGATTCAACCAATGTGCTTGTTCGTGACATTTGAACGTCGTTTCTTACCTTAAAACCGAAAGTAAACGGCTTTTCCTCACAGAAGGTCTGCATTCTGTAAAAAAAGAGCTAAGAAAATATTTCAAATTCACATTTCATGTCTGTTTTTTTCTCATGTGGCAAGTAGCCGTGGAATAAGCCCCTTCAGTGTGAAACAAGACCCTCCGCTTCACGTCCTGATCACACTGTCGGGGATTATTTCTGCCATAACAACCGGCTGCCTGTACGTTATTCCTCACGTAACGTCTGTCATTGGTTTTGTGCTTCAGGAAGAGTTTCGTCTTCATTTTAAGAACATCTCTCGTATCATGGACTGTGTGGGCTGCAGTAAATGTCGACTGTGGGGGAAACTGCAGGTAACGGCTGACGTCTTCCTCACACATCACTGTTTCTTATTATGAGTCATGTAAGCGACTGAACGCTGATGTCCCATCAGACACAGGGCCTGGGAACGGCTCTGAAGATTCTGTTTTCTGAGAAAGAGATCAAGAACCTTCCGGAAAACAGCCCGTCCAAAGGCTTCCAGCTCACACGTCAGGAGATCGTGGCTCTGCTCAATGGATTCGCGAGGTGAATGATGATTGGCATCTGATTTTCTCAGGTAATATTTGAATGATTGTGATGTGTTGACTCTCTCTCGCTCGCTTCAGACTCTCCACCAGTATAAAAGAGCTGCAGAACTTCCGCACTCTTCTGAAGGACAATAGGTAACACACCTCCAGGTCACCAGGTGGCGCCGGCCCGTTGGACTCTGCAATAGTCTTATCCTCGCCAGAATAAGGCCTGTCTCAGGTACTGCTGACGTCCGGCAGAACCCGTTCCACTAGATCACACCTCAGACCCTTCTGCTCTGCTTCTTATGCTTCAACGGTAAAACAAACAACACACCAAAAAATCACACAAATCGCCGCTTAAGAGACACGAGATCTCTGCTTCCGGCTCTTAAAACTGCAGAAAATCAGATGCTTGACTTTTCATACTCACTTTGCCTACAAATCACAACATTGTATGTTCCTGCCAGTTTCAACTGTAATTTCATTCTTTTTGTGATTCAGGAGGAGAGTGGTTAGTAATGTAAGGGGTTTTGAACCTTTGGGTTTGAAATATGTTCACGTTCGATGTGTGTGCGTGTGTGTATAGACATTCCTTATCCATAAGGAAGACTTTTCTGTCTGTGGGACCATAGAATAAAGGAAAGAGTTCTTCCAGAAATAACACTTCTGTCTTTATATTCAGAGACACTGTAAAGGGATGTGATGATGAACGTCATTGGGTTTCAGGTGTCATGTGACCTGACATTTATTTATAACATTCTTCGAGATGTTTTTCATTTTTGTTTAATGTAAGAAAGTCAGACATGGTTGAGTAGACGATAACAGAAGTGTTTGGATGAACAGTTCCTTTAAATGTATAAGAGACTTGAAGGAAGTTGATGGAGCTTTGAACTGTTACATGTTTAGGCAGCAGATGACGAGCAATAATATTTACTGAACGATCACGCAAAGCCAAAAAAAGAACAGAAGAACATTTTTAAAGGATATAAAGTTCTAGACGTTTATATTTATAGTCGAGCTGCTGTAAGGATTCTTAGATATGACCTGTTCCAGTTCTCAGAGTTTTGACGTTTTCTGAAAACGTCCTCTTCATGTTTCTATGTCAACGTGTGCTTCTGACCTCAAGACATCATCTGAATGTGTGCCGTCTTTTCATCTGTGATGTGTGTGCGCTCGAAAGTCACTGTTGTCTGCCAGATCTGATATAACACAGTCTGTATTACTGTGTTTTTTCTGTCAGTTTTTCTCTTTGCTTTGAGTTTAATGTGTGTGTGTGTGTGTGTGTGTGTGTGTGTGTGTGTGTGAGCACTTTCATCAACTCGTGTGTCTGCCTTAATAAACTGGACATACAGAGAAATACTGTAACCCTGCTCATGTCTGTCAGACGGTGGTTAGGACGATGAGATTTTTGACATTTATGTATATTTAAGGGATTCAGTGGCGGTCCGTCAGAGGAGCAAAAACATGTTTCTGAATGACTGTAACAAAAATACAATGTCAGAATAATGTGCATGCTTCAGATGTGTTATAAAGATGAAGTCAAGTCAAAGATATTCATCAGACCTGTCAATGGCGATGTGCATTTTTTGGGATGGTAAACAACATCTGAAACATTCATCTGCCCATTACAACCTCAGCTCTTTGCCTGTCTAATGTCATTTTCAAAGAACATTTACATCTTTTCAAGCCAAGATTACAAAAGACAAAGATGCTTCTGTATTGTGTTTAAATATTTATTTAAACAGGAATAAATTGATCTGGTTCTTCAGAATTTTGCCTTTTGTCATTTCTGTTTGTACTTTTGTCGGAGAGAACAAGAATCATATTAGTGTTTTTAACAGCATATCATTCATGATTAAAGGTGACAAAACTTCCTCATAACAAATCACATTCACCACATAAAATATAGTGTTTATCATAAATATAATTTATACATCAGTGTCGTCTTTGTGTGTGCTTTACCTCGGTTCTTTTTCAAAGAGGGATCTCGCAATATTTACAGTGTGAGTAACATACATTCAAACTGTACACAGATTAGTTCATAATACTACTGATTAAATCTGAAACGGATTTAAACGCATCGTGTTTAAGTGAGACGTGATCCGTAATCTCATACTACTCTTACTTTTATTGCAGTGTGCATGTTTTGTGTAGTATGCAAATATTCTCTATGTAAGTTTGTACAGTGTGTGTATGTGTATATATATATTAGGATATATGTATTTACTGTATGAAATATCAGAGCAATGCACTGAACTTAATTTCCAGATAAATAATTACACAAATATCAAAGTGTCATTGAATATCAGACACGATTTTTAACATTCATTGCTTGATTCATTACCGTATCATCATTACTATCGTGAACTAAAACTTAAAACTTTTCAAATAAAATCAAATAAAACAGAGGCAATGATTCAAAAATAAACTGAAATAAATTGAAGCACTAAAATTATTAACTGGAAATAACCAAAGCTGAACTAAAAAAATAAATAAACTAAATACAAATATTAAAGCGTCACTAACACACGCGGTTTCGGCCAATCTCATATTAATCTTGAGTACCTATAGAGTAGTATTGCATACTTCGTATCTTAGAAGAGTCTTTAGTTTGATCACATTTATAAAAGACAGATACAGCTGTAGGATTATTTCCGAAAGCATACGGCGCGTGCGGGGGTAGGCTGAACTAAAGCAAGTGCGCACCCATTGCCAACAAAACACAGACATCAGTTTCACTCACCGCATGCGGTTCATGTCCGGCATCTTTTAGCGCTGGGACGGCTCCATATATCAGTTTCAAACCATCTCCAAATCCAGCATTATATCCACCGTTTATAGAACATTCATCACCCAAATGCAGTGAACAAACACCTGAACTTCACTCTCTCTCTCTCTCCTGCACACAAGTGAAAGTGACGTCTGCGCATGCTCCTTCTCCTGCTCTCCTTGCTGCCACGTGGGCGTGCCGTGTGCTTTTCAGGGAGAATTGTCCAATAAGGGACTAAGAAAAATTGTTACGAAACAGTTTTATATGTTCGAAAAAAAACTTTACGAAACCTGTACAATCGCTGGGGGAGTGTATCGAGCACAGAAATACTATGTAATAACTCGTTTTTTGACAAGTTAACCATGTTAAGCATGAGAAGACAGCACATTTAACAGTGTAAAGAAGTCAGAATGCATGACACACCGTTGCAGCACCCCTTTAAGAATAAGTAAATAAATAAATAATAAAATGACAATAGCACATAACAAAATACACAATTAAATAAACACTGAAACTAAAAAATAAAGTCAGATTCATTATAGTAATAAAACAAACAAAAAATGTAAATAACTTCTTCAAAATTGTATTTAAAGCATGCAAGGTATTATGGTCACATGACAACAGTGAAGTGCACTGCCGTGTGAAAGTGTTTATTGTTGGTACTAACAAACTGCATACTATTTTCTATACTAGTATGAAAAAGTATGCAGTCTGTCAGTATTCAAATCCAAACACGGCCTCTCTGAGCTGCTGGATGTCATTCTGAGGGTGGTAACCATGACAATGTGCATCGCTCTTGATTCAGTTTCCAAGGCAACCAGGCCTACGGTTGTCTCTCACTTTGACACGTGTGTGTGTAAGTGGGTGTTTAAAGTGCGGTGCATCTCAGAGTTACACATAACTGAAGTACAGTATTTAGCTTAAAGGCACAGTTCACCCCAAAATGAGAATTCTGTCAACATGTTCTCACCTTCGTGTCATTCTAAACCTGTATGACTGAAGAAGATATTTTGAAGAGCAACATTGAACCTCATTGTATGAACACAAAACATTTCTCAAAATATCTTCCACTGAAGAAAAGTCACACACAGGTTTACTAACACACGAGGATGATGACAGAATTATTATTTTGGGGCGACCTATCCCTAACGGTGGAGTCCCACTGTTGCCGTGGACGACCGCTGATCGTCTCCTCCCAGATGGACCAGAAAACTGCTGCTGCGGCTGCTCCAGTCATAACCATCAGAACATAAACTAGACAGAAAGAAATGAGTGTTACAATGACCAACGGTTACCATAGTAACAATGACAGACTCCAATAGTTACTACAGCTGTTCTAACCAGAATATGTGATTGTACAGAAGTGTTTGTGGTCTGGACGGGTTCACCTGGTGGATGTGGCTGTAGGGTGGGATACCCAGGCTAGATCATCGTCGCTGTCGTAACGTCTGGGGTTGTCGAAGAAATAGGGTCTGTTTGTGAACACGTGACTGGGGATGGCAGAACCACTCTAGAATGGACCAGAACACACATCCGTATGAGATTTGAACATCACGAACATTCAATCTCAACACACGGGACGCCCTGTTTGCAAGGTTTATCTCACCTTGTCTTGTGCAGGTTTGCGGACCCTGAAGAAAAAGACCACCAGGGACGTGGGCAGCAGTTCCCACACGAAGAGAATCACTCCAAACACCACATAACCAGCATCACCCAGACTGGACCTGAGATCCGCCTGCAGGAGCAGAGACGTCGTGGAATTCAGTTCAAGTCTTTTACAGGCATGATTCAGACAGAGAGAGCGAGAGATGCTCACCTGATCAGACACGTTGTACCAGTCGTAATCAAACGAGTTTATGGTCTCTATGTCTGTCAGAGCCAAGACCACTAAATTATAACAAGCCCGTGATGCGTACAGCAATATCACCGTGAGTCCGATCAGGGTCACCTGACACACAGATGTTCCCTGAGACAGAACAAAAGGCAAGAATGCGTCAGTAATAGTCCCCTGAAATGTCATCATTTAATGATTTTGTTTGTTTGTAAAGCGATCTTCACAATTTTGCAATGTTGCAAAGCAGCTGTACAGAATGAAACACATTGTGGAAGGAAAACGGGGGAATAGGAATAAACAAATTGAAATAAAGGGGAAAAATATAAATATAATCACACAAAATAAAAATGCATTTTGTTACAGAATACACTTGTGCATTAGTGCATGTACATCGCAAAACTATTTACAGAATAAAAATGTATGATTTTAATCAGACTGTTGTTATTATTTTCATTATTACATCATTATTACGATTATTACATCCTCTTTTGAGATTTGTATTGCACACAAGTCAAATGAAGTCATTTTCTAGTTTTTTTATTTTGCTGAGTCTGGACATTATATTCTTCTGTTAATCTCTATTTCATTCAGGAGTCGTTCTGTATTTAGGGGCACATTTCAGGTCAGGAAATCAGTGTTCTTTTTCGATCAATAAACCAGGTGGTTGAATAATATATCGGCCTTAATGTGCAAAAATTATTTGGCAAGCTTTTTATATAATACATTTACACTGAATTGCTGTTGATGGTAACGCGGTTGACATGCTTGACATTGAAGTGCTCATTGCTTGAAGCGTAAAGTTAATGAAAAATGAGTCAAATTGATAATGGAGTCCATGGACATGACATGTAGCCCTAATTATAGAATGACTCTCAGGTTTGGACTGACGTGAGGTTTTAAAGTGATGTCTGATGTTTCAAATGACACGACATCATTCTGTGTTTACCCGACACTGAATTTGAGGATTTTTTACCTTTGACTCCAGGTAGATGTTGGCCAGAGACATTTTGGCCACTTTATAGAGGCAGACGGCCAGAGAGACGGCGCAGAGGACGAAGAGCGAGTCATTGATGGTGACGCGCACCAGAACGATGTGCTTCACCTGCGCGTCCGTCATCTTCACCAGCAGAGCACATGTCAGATTCACCAGAACAAACAACAAACTCACTCCAACAAACAGCAGATAGAGAGGAAACCTGCGGATGAGTGAAGAAAATCACGGATCAGATGATGATGAAAAACAGATGAGAGAGTGGATGTTTTATAACTCACTTATATTTCAGCAGGTGTGGAGAATATTTGGACTTTGCTTTGAAGAAGACCTGTGAAGATAAAACAGCATTTACAAGCTGTCACACAATCCTGTTATATGAGATGAATGTAAGAGATGATTGCTGGTGATGCGGTTGCTAGGGTGCTTGACTGGTTGTTAGGGTGTTGCTCACTAGTTCTTTAACAAGATGTTACACTAAAGTTGGTCTTTTAACTATTCTTTCAACAACTATAAAACATTAAAACTCTCTGAGTTCAGTCTTGAGATAAGAAATGCAGAATGTCTTGTGTTTCTAAATCTTCTCTTAAAACCCTTTTTTGGGGGGGTAGCGATCGATGATCTATTATTTGAATTGCAGTTTCATTTTAATACCGTGATATGATTGTATTGTGATGAAAATCGTATCATGATACCCGGGATATCGTGTATTTATCAAATCATGAGCTTGTCATTACATCCCTAAAAAACCATCACATCTCATTACAAGGTTTACGATGTGAGGATCAATTATGTCTCTAGCACAAATGACACAGAATGATTTACAAATAACAAATCAATAATCAACAGATATTACACATAATCAGTGTACGTGACCCTATACGTCATGGTGTATAACACATGCTTAGTGTTTTCACGTGCGAATGCATGTGTGCACAGATCTTAAATCATGAATCACATCGACTCAATCATCATTACCTCCTTTAAATCTCACCAAATCAGGTTCTGATCATTTTACAAAGAAGAGTTTATTTCCAAAATGAGAACTTCCTTTTCTTATGCTTTTTTATTGTGCATTCCAATAAATATCAATGCAGTTGGTTTGTTTTGATTTAAGTCATAATGACACAAAAAAATGCAGCTTACTAACACAATAAAAACATGATAACATAATAAAAAACGTGATTTTTGAGTTATCTCGTTTTGGAAACAAACTAAACGTGTTGTAATATTGTCTTGCAGATCATGAAGTCAGCGTAAAAATGGTTTAACATTTGAAATAAATGGACATTTTATCCTGTCATAAGATTGGAATGGATTCTGCAGGTCTTTATTCTGTGTAATGCTGCTATCTTCTAGAACATTCCCCTGCTTCAGGTTCCAAAGTGTGAAAGTGTGAGCATTCATTCATCCATCCATCCAACCATCCATCCAACCAAGCATCATATAACTAAGGTCTGACCTGAGCGCAGTACAGGTTCATGAGACTGAGCGTGAAGAACTGCAGACACACGGGGAAGCAGTAGAGCAGCCAGAAGGAGAAAGGTCCCAGCGCGTTGGCCGTCACGCAGTCTCTGAAATAGAAGGAGAAGAGGAGCGCACGCAGCGCCGCCCACAGCAGACACAGAAAGAGGAACGCCGTCTGATAACTGAAGCGCTTGTGACGGTAGCGCAGCACCAGCCACAGCTGAGCGTAGATGAAGGCGAAGAGGATGGAGTAGAAGACGGTGTAGGCCACCGTCAGACCCAGCTTCACGTACGGAGGGATGGCGGGGCTGAGAGTCGAAGGAGAGAGGGAGGCGTTTCCCTGCCCAGCCGCTCTGGATTCATGAGCCATGATGAACCTTCTGTGTGTGTGTGTGTGTGTGTGTGTGTGTGTGTGTGTGTGTGTGTCAGTGATGCTGCTGCCGGTTTATCAGCCTGTCGTCCATGAAGATCCTCACAGATGCTCAGATTCACCGTCTGCCCGCATCAGAGTCGTGAGGAGGAGAGGAGGAACAGAGGGAGGGACGCAGAGAGAATACGAGACGAGAGTGAGATCAGAACAGATGAATCACATGATCACACTATGAAGAAGATGATTGGCCGGCGTATTGTGAGGAGAGTGCATGCGTTTGTGTGCGTGCGTGTGTGGTTTTATCTAAAGCAATTACAGGCAATTAATCTATAGGGCTGAAATAATACATCTATTATATAACTACATTTATGTGTTCATTTTTGCGTGAATGTCACAAAACGGTCACCTCTAAAATCACACTAAAAAAAGAAGTCCCAGTGACATTAAAAATAACAATGCCTATTTTTTCATGAAATATTGCTGCGTTTATTGTAAATAGTTTATCAATGTGGGTCATTCTCTTTTTAAAATGTGTGTGCCCTCATAATCTTCAATTCAAAATGCACTTCCTTCCTGTAATGACTATACATCTTAAATGACGTATGTTAGACGGCTTGGGCGGAGCGTCCGTTAACTCCTCCCCTTCAACTGTCAGTTCCATTTAAAAATGCAACGGCTGTTTTTATACATCCAATCAAATCGCAGAGAAAGACGAAAGCCACGCCCACTGTTTTTCTCATTCGAAATTTCATTTCACTCGGAAATGCGTCAAATACGGAAGTAAAAACGATCGTAACTTCCGGTTCACGGGGACTTTAAAAAAAGAAGCCTTTTTAATGGATTGTGACGTTATTATCATGACATCCTGCCATTAGTCTAACATCCAGATGAAATTTCACCCCAAAATACAATTTATATGTTCAATGCTCATTAAAATAATATCACAGTCGAAACACGATGCTGCTGAAATATAAGTTATTATGAAAATATTGTTTAGTCTCATTTAGATTTTGCTGTGAATTGTGACTCAGACATGTTCTTCACAGGTCGTATGAGATCCTTCAGCTTCTTATGTGGTGCAGATGTACAGAGCTGTAGGTTTGAGCGCCACTAGAGGGCGATGAAAACACCAACACTGCTGAAGACGGGAAACAAGTGTTAGTATTGAAAACCAATTGACGTTTCACTTTCATGTATATCAATATCTGTTTATCGTGCAGTGTGTGTTGATTTGACTGTAGCATACACAAGTATTTGAGTGTCGTTCATTTCTCCTACTTGTAAACATGGCCTGGTAAACTACAATCATTACAACGGATAATGGCGTCATGCTAAATTAATAAATGTAGAGGAAGCACTGAACATTTACAGAGTTATTTACACATTTGCAGAAGCAGTTGAACACTGTTTGTTTCACAAAATAAGTGACTGTCATGTGAACCCACTTCACTGAAGGCTCTCATGCACAGTCATAATGTTTTATTAACGTATGTATTTATGTGTGTAAATAAACGGTGCAAATGAACATGAGGAGTGGACCTACGTGCCATCTGACATCTTTCTTCTAAAATGATTATTGTTATCAGGCTCCAATGTTTATATTTCACTTCAAAGGCAAAGAGGACGTGTTCATTGCCATTAAAGGGAAATCATTGACCCGTCACATAGGAGTCTGTTAAAAACGCTAATAGAAGAAAACTTCTAATGGCACTTAAGAGACTTTTGCATCTTCATATTTTACTAACAATGTACCGCATCGCATCTTTTATTTGCCGCGATCTCAGAGAGCTGTCATTTTATGATCGTTTTCATTGTACTGTGCGTCTTTTAATTTTATTCTATCGGATTCGGCAGCAGAAACAGAGAGAATGTGTCATGGAAAACGGCTTTTATGCGATTATATTAAAATATAAGTAAGCACACAGTGAGAAAAAAATAAATCAGGTCTTAATTAATTTTAAAAAGGTGTGTTTTCTAGCGGCGAGCCGAGCGCACATTGGCTGTACCTTTGGCGCGGTGCATCATGGGATTGAAGGACTACAGTACAGTACTACTATCGGACACCGCTAAAATGTCTGTTTCCTTAAATAGTGCACTTAAAAGAGCGATTCCATTCTAGTCTGACGACATACGTAATCGATTGAACAGGAAAGAACTATTTCTCTACTCTTAGCTATACTGTGGTGGGCTTTATTGCACGCGTATGCTTTTTGTTGTCCTTATGTTGTTCCAATTGCTT
>NC_079909.1:20663849-20673849 GCF_024868665.1 Triplophysa rosa
TTGTCTACATGGTTCCATACCTTTAACATCCGAAGAACTTAATTCTGTTTCACAAACAGTTCTTTGTGGTGAATAAAGGTTCTTCAGATTCTAAAAAAGGGTCAGAAAGAGATGGTTCTTTAAAGAACCTTTGACTGAATGCTTCTTTGTGGAACCAAAAATGATTCTTCCATGGCATAGCTGTGAACAAGTTCTCAATCACCTTTAAATCAACTTTAAAAAACAAAACTGAAATTGAAACATTTCTCCTCTCATATAAAAGTATTTCATTGATTATATGATGCATTGGATTTTATTATTTGCGTTGTTTTGGACCCCTTTAGAGACTCGCAGCTGTATGACGTACAGCACTTTCATTATCTTTGTGTTTCCCATAATTACTCATTGCTGTGAATTCCTCTCTTTGAGCGGTGAGATGTGTGTTGAGTTCCTCCAGGTGGCTTTGATATGTCGTGCCCTCCCCTGAGGCCACGCTCCACCTCCCCCGTGTGAAACAGCTGCAGAGGGTGACGGGGGGATTAGTGAGGGTCACGGCTCAAATCTCTCATTTTATATCCATTCCAAACATTCATTCCACATGTGTAGAACTGGCATTTGGGTCAGTGTGAAGAGGAACATCCTTCTGTCGCTGATGGACCGCTGTCCTGCAGAGTTCAACTCAAACACACCTGAATCAACTCACGAATGTCTTCAAGATCACTTGAGATCTACAGGCAGGTGTGTTTGATCAACTCTGCAGGACATTGAGCGCTATGGTCATAAACACATACGAATGTGATAAAACCCCCCCAGTTTTCCCCAGTTTGCGGCCATGTGTTGATAGACAATCTTGCCCTTTCCAATATGGCGGCACTGTTGATTTAAACTTCAGTGGCCAAAATCTGATTCCTCCACCTCGGCTCTTTCATGTCTGCATCACAACAGAGCAAAATGAGTTAGACACTGAGCTTTAGTGCTTGTTGAAAACTTTTGGTGTGTGTTTGACTTTGAACATTGAAGAATAGATGTTGTGTAATGTGAGCCGGTGTTGACACGACTGCAGATGACCCATGGGAATGAGAAGAGTTCTGTCAGGTTCCGTTGGAGTATCTGAGGTGTCTTCCTGCTGTTTGAGGATCAATCCATCAGAGCTTTGATCCCTCGTGTGTCTCTTCAGGACTTCCCGTCTTAAAAAGACACGCCAGATGAGAGAGATTTCCTCTGTGCACTTTAGTTAGTTTAGTCATGAAATGAGGACTTCTTTTGAACAGGTCAGAGGTCTTTTTTCACATGTAGTGGTGTGATTGAGGAAAAGATTGTTTTGTGTTTGCAAATTAAGTACTGATGCTTTATAATAACGATAATATAGTACAAATTTACAGCCGTGGAAAGAATTACGAGACCATACCAAATATCCATTTCAAATCAGCATTTCCAGCATTGTGGACATTCCAGTCCAGTGTCCAGTGAAATAAGGTCATCCAAAAGCAATGTGAACGACTGACAGCATGACAAGACACATGAAAACTGTGATAAAAATCCAGATTATCACATCAAAAAATAATTTATGAACTTTTCCTAAATACATACTCTTGTGTTGCTTAAAAGTGAATCTTTCAGGTCTGAAAATATACACAGCATCTTTTCTGTTATTTTCACCTGTTTCTCCGGTTTCATTTTCTGCAAATAAATGCAAATAGAAACAAGATTTTGATTTGAAATTTGGTAGAAATATTGTTAGTTGTTCACAGAATAAAACAAAAACGATCATTTTACCTAAACACATACCTATAAAAGCAAATTCAGGAAAAACTGTAATGGTGCTTTAATATAGTCTCTTAATTATTTCCACGGCTGTATATCGCACAGACATGAGATGCACCTGCACTTATAGAATATGTTTCCTCAAGGTCCTGTAGATCTCAGGTGTGTGTTCAGGTTCATACATGTCATGTTGAACACATAATTATGGGGGTTTGCTGGAGGTTCGTTGTTGTTATTTTGAAGATGGTCACTCATCGTTGTGTTTTGCTGTGTGGAGACAGTATTGTTTTTATTGTGTGTTGAGAAATGTGTTGAACAGATGGATTGAATTGTCTTTATTGATACTCTTCTGTCCATATTATATTAATGAAACACTATCGATACATGTCACCAGGTGTGTCTCAGAGAGGAAATATTCAGTCAGATTCTCAGCTATGATTTATTGGATAAACTCAGTCTCACGTTTCTCCTGAAACTGATTATAGGAGAAATAAAAGAGAATCAAATGAGAGTTTAAAGAGTATGGATGTGTAAAATGAATGTAGATTGTAGATTTGTGTTTTTGGATTCTTCTGTTAGTTTTGAGCCGGTGTTGTTAACTCGTGTCATTATGAACTTTTACTGCTTGTCATAAGGTTGCATTCCAGTTAAAGTGATGCTTTAGACGCTCCCTGCAGTTTTACTGTAAACACTTTTACACACCACACATCATCATTATGACCGTAAGATCACAGAGAGACGGCACACTGTTTGTGTTTATGAGGCGTCAGGTGAATGATGTTTGTCTGTTCACATGCATCATTATTACGTGTCACACCGTCATTCAGGCGATGATGATGATGATGTTCTGTTGTGTTTTTCTCAGGTCAGTACCAATGGCTTCATATCACTGGCTGAACCCACGGCTGAATCTGAGTATCTGAGGAAAATGCCAGCGGAGTTTGGTATGATCGCAGCGTTCATGGGCCATCTGGACACCAGTGATGGATTTGGTAAAGTCTATTTCCGGCAGGACAGAAGTCCAGACGTCCTCCGGCGAGCCACCGGTCATATTGCCCGTGCGTTTCCCACTGATGACGAGATCGAACCCCTTCACCTCCTCATCATTACCTGGGAACACGTGACGCCTCAAGGTGCAACAGGCAGAGGAGACGAGATTCAAAACATGGTATGAAGTCTTCAGAATCTTAGATTTAATGCTTTCAAAACTAAAACAGACGGTTGGTGTTTCATAGTAAATCAACTTCTCCATAAATCCATCTATTGCAGAGAAATACCTTCCAGCTTGTGGTGGCGAACATGGAGTCGGCGTCTTACGCCATCCTTCTGTACCCTAAAGACGGTTTGCAGTTTGTCTCTACACCCGTAGACGATGAACATCGGCTCGCTCAAGTTGGGTTCAATGAAGGGTTGATCTCACACTGGTTAGGGTGGTCTAAGACTCAGGGTTCATATTATCAGATCACAGACGAGAGCGAGGAGTCTGTCAGAGCGCTCACACAGTAAGTGCTCAAAAACATCTGCATTCAGTTTTCTTTTCTTTTTAAGAATGGCCGCATCAGAAGCTTTTGAAATATGAACGTGTTCTCTCTCTTTTTCAACCCTTCAGAAAAACCAACTCGGGCACCCGTGGCGTTTGGGTCTATGAGATCGGCACGTCTCCATTATTCAGCTCCATCACACCTGGGGCGATGACATCAGAGGTGACATCAGAGGAGATGACGGACACAGAGACGGCCGCCCCTGTCACCGAGACGTCTGCATCTCAAACCTTCACTCCGTTTGTTTATTATGATGAATTTCCGACTTCCGAGCAGATCCCGTTTACAAGCTCGGTCACAGAAGAGCCGGTTTCATCCACTGAACATCAGTCTGAGTCTCATTATCTACGACCACGCCGACCGCCTCTGTCACCACGACAGCCACAGAACCCTCAGATTGTGGTCGTGGATGAAGTTGATCTGGATGTCAACGGTGAGAGGGAATTTATAATCTTTATGTAGACAATAGTTATAAATGTACACATTAATATTAAAAACAAATCAAAATGTTCAGGGAGTAACTTTTATGTGAATAAACATATTCTACTTTAATAATCAGTCCTATCGCATGTTTTTTTTTTTGCGCAGTGTTTGCATACAATCACGAGACGTGCTCCAGCGGCACACACACGTGTTCAGTATTTGCTGACTGCAGAGATTATTCCAGCGGATACTGCTGTCATTGTAAACCTGGTTACTATGGCAACGGCAAAGACTGCGTCGCTGAAGGTACGAACGCCGATCAAACTGATGATAAACTTGCGATACGATGTTTGTGCATGAATGCTTCTTTTCTAAATGTCCAGGTAAACATCAGAGAATGAACGGGAAGGTGAACGGCACAGTGTATGTTGGGAATTCTCCATCTTCTGTTGAGTTCTCGAACAATGACCTTCACTCGTATGTGGTGACCAATGACGGTCGAGCGTACATCGCTGTCAGCAGCATCCCGCCCAGCATCGGTCCGTCTCTTCAACCGCTTCCTGCTCTGGGAGGAAGCATCGGCTGGGCGTTCGCCCTCGTGCAGCCCAACTATCAGAACGGCTTTAGCATCATTGGTAACACACTGTTTTCTCATCATTTTACATTGTCTGAGGCAAAAAAAACTCCCGTTTATTTCTTAACTCGCATCTAAGCAAGTCACACGTCTGTACACCAAAGTTTGATTCTTCACCAAAAGTAAGCTATTTATGAATCATGAATCATGTGACACTGAAGTTATGTAGTGACCAGTGTTGGGTAAGTTACTTTGAAAAAGTAATTAATTGCTAGTGACTAATTACATATTCAATAGTGTAATTAGATTACTGTACAAATGACTCTCTCTAAAAAGTATTTAATTACTTAATTAATTTCTATATTCTACATCAACCTTGATTAGAATTGATTCAAGGATAGACATGAAACGGCTTATTTAATTAATTCAAATAAATCATAAATAACTACATAAATTATTCTTATCAACTGACCAAAGTATACAAATGTGAGAAGGTTACATTAGAGCATTTAAAGTTAGACTTATAATTTTTATGTGATTTCCACTATCAAATATATTAGTATTTAGTTCAATTACATCAGAACAAAATGTAATGAAATTACAGAAAATATAGGAGTAATCCCTTACTTTACTTTTCAAGGGGAAAGTAATTAAATTACAGTAACTAATTACTTAGCAGAGCGTGTGAGCGAAGCGGAGCTCCGCTCAGTATTTCGCTCAATGACCAAGCAAACGCTCCACTCACGTCACGCTCACGGGTAAACCAAATCCCGCTCAGATCCCGCACCGACATTAAATGTGTCTAGTAAGCCTAATTGTTTTCAGTTTATAATAAACTTCTTGAATAAATGTCTCAGTTTGAGTAGTAGGCTGATAAAGAGCAGTTATGTTTCAGTTCGACATTCTGTGACATTACAGCCTATATTTTTGTCACTTTTTATGCAAAGAGTGCCTAAAATAACCGTATAATAACTGATAAAGTATATTTGATTTTCGTTACTTTATTTCCGCGAACATATAGCTGTCATAGTGCAACATTCAAAACAAACTCACAAAAGATGAAATGCACTATATGAACACTTTTATTATTACTGGGGTTGATAAAAGAAACAGGTTCTAAAGAAAAACAGACCAAAACAAGGGGAAATGCGGTCTTAAAAGTTCACACCTCAATCGTTACAGCATTTTAGAATGTACTTTTAGAAACTTGGACAAAGTAGCTGTGTCTTCGAAGGCTGCGTCCTCCGGAGATCACATTCGTCGACCTCGGCCTTATATGACATCGAGGTTTATTCAGGTTTTATTTCAGAAAAGCAACTTTTACATTGGGTAAGTGACACTGCAATGTCTTCTTACTAGAAATTTCTAGAAATTTTATGCTTTTTAATTGAAATGAGCCTGTATCAAACCTCTGGTCGCCCGTGCTCCTCCGCAAATGGACGAGGCGTTTGTAGTTGATGCGCATGCCGTTGCCATTGTGCTATTATTCAGGCTCATGCGGTGTACATGGAACAGTAATCCAGCAGCAAAAAGCAAATCACCGAGAGGGCTGAGCGAGCGACTCTGAGCGGATTGAGCGAGTGGAGCGTAATTTTCCGAAAGGCGCTCTCTGCTCTGCTACGCTAAAAAGTCCAAGAGTTGATGTTTCTCATTCCTCTCGTGCCTCAGACATATGAAGTTCATCAGAGCATTCCTTCATCTTCAAGCTGAGTTGTTGGCGAGTGGAAACACATGCTCGGCCTGGAGTTCTGCGATGTCTGGATTTCTCTCGAGCTCATGGTTGTTCTTGTATCCACAGGAGGGGTGTTCACCCGACAGGCCGAGGTGACCTTCCATCCCGGTAATGAGAAGCTGATCATCAGACAGCAGTTCAAAGGCATCGATGAACACGATCACCTGCTGATCAACACAGAGCTGGACGGCAGGATCCCCGAGATCCCTCGAGGAGCCACGGTTCAGGTCGACCCCTACAAAGAGATCTATCAGTATTCCAGCAACTGTACGTGTCTCATTATACACGAGAGCAGTTCTAGTGTAGAAAGATCACGTGAGATTTCTAATGTAAAGTCTGTTTTTCAGTGATAACATCGTCCTCACGACGGGACTACACTGTTAACATGCCTGACGGGAGCGGGCACACGCGGAGCTACCTGTGGACGCAGACCATTCGATTTCAGAGCTGTCCGCACCAGGAGAACATGAGCTCCGCACCACCCAGCCAACAGCTCAGCGTCGATCAAATCTTCGTCATGTACGACGCTGGAAACCAACTGATCCGATTCGCCATGAGCAACAAAATCGGCCCCATTCACAGTGAGCAAACGTCTGTTTCAGACATCGCATAGGTTTTGAAGTGAATAAACACGGACTGAAGTTTGTTTTAGGAATGTTACAGTCTAAACGTTCTCATTTCAGGTGGAACTCCAGAACAGAATCCGTGTTTCACAGGCAGACATGGATGTGACACGAACGCCGTCTGTCGTCCAGGTCAAGGGAAAGATTTCACCTGCGTGTGTGCTGCTGGTTTCAGCGGTGATGGACGCGTTTGTTACGGTAACACAATCGTTTCCCGGTCTTCATCTCTAATGCTCAGTGTGTATTTGCAGGATGACCAAAAACATTCTCAGAACATTGACTTCAGACATCTGTGTCGAGTTATCTGGAAGCTTATGTTGAGCCTGTGGATTGATCGCAGTCTGCTTATTGAAATGAAGCTGTGAAAGACATCAAAGAATCTGCTGGTTTCAGTCCACATGCACTGCGCTCTTGTATATACAGGGTTTCCATTCATGAGATTGGGCCTTTGTGAAGAATTCAAGCCTCCTCCTCAAGGCTTTCATCAGAACCACTCCTGTCATGAACTTTGATATTCTCTCTCTCTCTCTTGTTCTCAGATGTTGATGAGTGTTCAGAAACACCTCAGATTTGTGGACCTTATGCGATGTGCATCAACCAGCCTGGAAGCTTTCGGTGTGAATGTCTGGATGGTTTTCAGTTTGCCGCTGATGGACGGACGTGTGTTGGTAAGAGCACTGGTGTGTGAATGTGTGTGTGTAGCACTGATCTATATAAATGGCTAGAACGCTCAACCAACGGCAGGTGGTGAAGCCACCGGAAGCGATCGCGCCGCCATCTTGGTATGCCCAACAGACAGAGAGCGCCATTGACTTGCAGTCAAAATGACCATCTGAAATAACTGTTTTTCTGCTTATTAGGCGCGCGACCCGTTTTTAGTTCACATGTGTTTAAATGAATTGTTGCGTTCCAATGTTGATGATTATTTTGGGCAGAATTGCGACGAATGGACATCAGTGTATCTTGGTGAGTTGCACACATGTGTAAATGTTTAGAAATAAAGCTTCGTGACTTCATGAACATATACAGCCTCTGTATTCAGAAGAAGCACATGTGTCATTCGTCTGCGGGTCTGATGTGTACGCTGCTGTCATGAAAATGAACGTAACTCACTCTAGATGTAATAAGATGGGAAAATTCCAGACTTTAAATAATTACCCGTTTACATGCTTAAGACCAAATTTGCGTTGTAAGAATGTACAGTGAGACTTTAGATATAAAAACGGGGTCTGGTAAGGTACTGATTTATCATTCATGTGATAACTCCCTATTCATTTAAAAGAACGTTTGAGCATACCAACATGGCGGCGCCGTACACCAGAAAACATTTCTTTCTTGCTTAGTATTTTGTCTTGTTTTCCAGTACAAATGGCTACAAAGCAAAAAAATGCAGTGTAGCATCAGCGTAATGACGTCATGAGCAATCCAGTGATTTCTATAGATCAGTGGTGTGTAGTGACGCTCTCTTCTCTTCTCTCATCTCCTCTCCTCCTCATCTCATCTCCTCCTCATCTCCTCATCTCCTCTCATCTCCTCTCATCTCATCTCCTCCTCATCTCCTCTCATCTCCTCTCCTCCTCATCTCATCTCCTCTCCTCATCATCTCGTCTCCTCTCCACATCATCTCATCTCATCTCATCTCCTCTCCTCATCATCTCATCTCATCTCCACATCATCTCATCTCCATCTCCTCATCACGCATCTCCTCCCTCTCCACATCATCTCATCTCCACCTCATCTCTCACCTCACACATCGTCTCCTCTCCACCTCATCTCATCTCCTCTCCTCTCCACATCATCTCGTCTCCTCTCCACATCATCTCATCTCATCTCCTCATCATCTCCTCTCCTCATCCACTCCTCCTCCTCATCATCTCCTCTCCACATCATCATCTCATTTCCTCTCCTCATCATCTCATCTCATCTCCTCATCATCTCGTCTCCTCTCCTCATCATCTCATCTCCTCTCCTCATCATCTCGTCTCCTCTCCACATCATCTCCTCTCCACATCATCTCATCTCATCTCCACATCATCTCATCTCATCTCCTCTCCTCATCATCTCGTCTCCTCTCCACATCATCTCATCTCATCTCATCTCCTCTCCTCATCATCTCATCTCATCTCCACATCATCTCATCTCATCTCCTCATCATCTCGTCTCCTCTCCTCTCCTCATCATCTCATCTCCTCTCCTCTCCTCTCCTCTCCTCTCCTCTCCTCTCCTCTCCTCTCCTCTCCTCTCCTCTCCTCTCCTCTCCTCTCCTCTCCTCTCCTCTCCTCTCCTCTCCTCTCCTCTCCTCTCCTCTCCTCTCCTCTCCTCTCCTCTCCTCTCCTCTCCTCTCCTCTCCTCTCCTCTCCTCTCCTCTCCTCTCCTCTCCTCTCCTCTCCTCTCCTCTCCTCTCCTCTCCTCTCCTCTCCTCTCCTCTCCTCTCCTCTCCTCTCCTCTCCTCTCCTCTCCTCTCCTCTCCTCTCCTCTCCTCTCCTCTCCTCTCCTCTCCTCTCCTCTCCTCTCCTCTCCTCATCATCTCTCCTCTCCTCATCATCATCTCTCCTCTCCTCATCATCATCTCTCCTCTCCTCATCATCTCTCCTCTCCTCATCATCTCTCCTCTCCTCATCATCTCTCCTCTCCTCATCATCACCTCTCCTCTCCTCATCATCTCTCCTCATCATCTCTCCTCTCCTCATCATCATCTCTCCTCTCCTCATCATCATCTCTCCTCACCTCATCAACTCGCCTCATCCTCTCTTCCTCTCCTCATCCTCTCGTCTCCCTCATCTATCCTCTCCCTCATCTCTCTCTCCTCTCATAACCTCTCCTCCTCATCGCATCATCTCCTCTCCTCTCCTCTCCTCTCCTCTCCTCTCCTCTCCTCTCCTCTCCTCTCCTCTCCTCTCCTCTCCTCTCCTCTCCTCTCCTCTCCTCTCCTCTCCTCTCCTCTCCTCTCCTCTCCTCTCCTCTCCTCTCCTCTCCTCTCCTCTCCTCTCCTCTCCTCTCCTCTCCTCTCCTCTCCTCTCCTCTCCTCTCCTCTCCTCTCCTCATCATCTCTCCTCTCCTCATCATCATCTCTCCTCTCCTCATCATCATCTCTCCTCTCCTCATCATCTCTCCTCTCCTCATCATCTCTCCTCTCCTCATCATCTCTCCTCTCCTCATCATCACCTCTCCTCTCCTCATCATCTCTCCTCATCATCTCTCCTCTCCTCATCATCATCTCTCCTCTCCTCATCATCATCTCTCCTCACCTCATCATCTCTCCTCATCATCTCTCCTCTCCTCATCATCTCTCCTCTCCTCATCATCTCTCCTCATCATCTCTCCTCATCATCTCTCCTCTCCTCTCCTCTCCTCTAGAAATAAA
>NC_079909.1:20678849-20697672 GCF_024868665.1 Triplophysa rosa
AATTAAGGTTGACCTTTTTCTTAGTCACTACATTCAAGATTATTTTCATACCCTGCTGACTTAAGCACAAATTCACTGAAATTTCATAGTTTTGGTCTAAAAACCAGACAGGTCATTTTGCTCATAAGGAAAATGCATCTTGATTGAAGAATTGTCAGCCATTTGTACTGGAAAACAACAAAAATACTAAGAAAGTAAGTCATTTTTTTGTAGTGTGCGTGTGTGAATATACATTTGTACAAGTATTATTGACCGTTTCATTTGATTCTCTGGTTGTTTCTTGTAAATAAACTTTAAAGTCAAAACAACCCTCTAGACAGTCAAACCTCTGGAGTATTTTCTCGCTTCATGTTGTTGTGTGTGTAGTCAATGGTTGGTCTGGACATGACACTGAACGCTGTGACTTTACCGTCACGCGTGTGAATTTACACTCATTGTTTACATTTTTCATAAGAGACGGGACGTGAGAGAGACTGTTTTCTGGACAGATGTTTGCAATTAAAACATGACTTTTCCAGATCATGGTGTCATTGGTTCTTGATTTCGAACCGTTTACAAGCACCTCACGTGTGATTTTGAGAAACACGCTCTCGTGTTGATAGTCAGATCTGGAAATTTTGTCGCTTACGTATAAAAAACCAGTAGTATTATTGCCTGAGGCTTTTTTTATGCGAGGTTTAAACAGACTGTTGACTGCAAATGTCATTAGATCACATGCAAGCACGCATTTCTATCTAAAGGGGCTTACAGTGCATTCATGTTTATTATATGTCATGTTTAAATATATGAATAAATCTAACACTGCCATGTTGTTATAAAAGGTCTTCCTGGGGATCGATGGCCTTTGGTGTGGCGAGTGCCATGCTCTGCTAAAGGAGGACCATTCATTTATCAGAAGAACAAATCCACTGGTACAAGAAAGATTGTTTTATTATAACTGACTGTGATCAGTTGACGCGTCACATGTAATCGTGTGGCATTCTGTACAGTGATGACAGCAGTAACATTGTTTTCTGAAGAGAAGTTATTGTGCTGAATTATAAACACAGACGGCCGTGTGGTCAGTAAGATCCAGTATGAATCTCATCAGTGCGATGTTCATATGTCACAGGAGTTTCATCAGGACCAGCGCACCAGAATGTTGTCTCCGTCTTCCACAGAATAAAAGTCCAGTGGCTTAAGATCGTTGTCAATCTCGATCTCTCTGCCAGCCATCTATAAAAAGCACAATATTTTCCTCATGAAGTGAAGGTGTCAATCATGACGCAAATGAAAGAAGAGTCCGGCGTGGTGTAAACGCACAGTGAAGAGTGTTTTACCTTGGAGCAGGTGTATGCCAGTCTGAACTCGGCTCCGGGTAACTTCAGCAGACGGTGTAACAGACCCTTCACCTTCTGAACAATCATTGAACCTGAAACAGAAGAAGAACATCTGATGAACGTCCATCACGACACAACCGCAGCGAGTCACGCGTGCCGTTCACTTCACCTGGAAGCTTCTTCTCGATGGGCTTTCTGTCTGCATCCTCTGGACAAACAAAGGTTACGGCTGAGGAGAAACGAGAAACATTCAGAGGTATTTCTGACTGGTGTGTTTGTTTTGAGTCGCTGTTGTGCGAGATGACAGAAGATTCGTACTTAATAACTCATTCTTTAAGGCGAACGGCTTCTCTTCCCTCACATCGTCCTTGTTTGGAACACCGTACTCTAAACAAACACAAACAAACAAACAATTATCACGTGTAACAGGTGGGTTTTATTGTGAAGGAAAGTGCAGTGACTCACTGTGGATGAGCTGAAGGTATCGAGGGTGTTGTGTGATGAACTCCCAGCTCAGCTGGTTTTTCTCGGGTTCACTGTGACCTCCGGCCTGAAGCCACGCGGACGCAAACATCTTACAGTAATCGATCTCTGCGCCTCTCCGCTCATCTGCATGAATCTGATCACACCAAACACTTATTGTGTGAACACCATGCTTAAACGAACCTATGCCTTCATTTTATAACAAAAGTGTGATCACAGTATAAATGAATTTCTATCTGACGTCTTTTCCGTCTTGTTTTTTGGATGTTGTGAATGTTGTTTTATAAAGCGCGCACACACACACACACACACACACACACACACACACACACACACACACACAAATACTTGTACATGTGGTTTACGACGTACAAACGGTATATTCTATTCCCTAACCCTTCCCTCTAAACCAAACATCACAGAAAACTTTCGGCATTTTCTTCTCTTGAGAAAAATCATCGTTTAGTATGTTTTTCAAGCGATTAAGTTTACGAGGACGCAGGAAGCCATGTTTCCGTTGTTGTACACGTGTCATTACACAGATTTGTCTCCACGTAAACCATGTATACAAGCACACACACCTGTCTCATGTCGAGCAGGTCGAGCTGACTCAGACGAGCGATGAAGATCTGTCGAGATGTTTCTGGATTCTTCTCTTTCTGTATGATCGGATTCCTCCTGCACGACAGCTGAACCAGACACTGAAGTTTCTCCAGTTCATTCACTACAATCCACTGCACACACACACACACGTTCACGACATCATATTCCAAATCAATTCATTTTGATAGAAGTTCTAGAACTTGCAGAATGCAGCTTGTGCTATATTGTGAATGTATCAGTGATTATATTTACCTCTGAAATGTTGTTGTCATCTAGAAAAAGAGCCTTCAGTGCAGGAAACGATGATGTCTTGTTGCCTTCACAGTATGAAAATTGTCGTTTTATATTCTATTATTATACACAAACCATGAATGATTATTATTAGTTTGTAGTTACCTGCTGAGACATCAGTGAACTGAATGACAGACAGACCCGTACACGACAGATTGAGATTCTCCAGCCTGAAGTTGAAAAACACAACACCTTTAGATATCTGCGTGATTTCTTACCTGCATCATAGAGAATATACAGAGACTGTATTTACCGCGGTAAATGTGAGATCTCTAACAGCGTCTCTTGAACGATCTGATTCTTGCTCAGATCCACAACTCTCAAAGTCTGTAGAACGTGATCTGGTCTAGAGAAAGAAGAATTCACTTGTAATTGAATTACTATTCGTTTTCTATTTCTATTTTGCAACAGATCCAACGTACCGGAGTAATTCTGTGACGTCATTGTCAGCGAGATAAAGCTCCTCTAACTTCTGCCACATGGCGGCGCAATGAAGAACCTGCATGTCATGACTCACTTGAAGTAAATCAGTTTATAAGCATTGAAGCGTGCTACTCAAAGCATCTCAATATATGCAAATATATGTCAATGTACAATACCTGAGACCAGGTGAGCGCACAGCTGTTGAGTGACAGCACCCTCAGACACGAGAAGACGGGACTTAAACTACTGGGCTTACTGGAGACACTTAATCTGTTATGACTATAAAGAGAATTTACAAGAGAGGTCGGAGATTATTGCTGACGGGTACGTTTGGTTTCACATAACATTATTTGGCACAGCCGCAACTGGACTCAAAATAATCCAGACTTAAATAACCCTTTGACCCAGACTGAAAGAAAACGGTTACAGCAAAAGACATCAAAACACATTTTTTGTTTAACATGCAGCCCTAAAGTAAGACCCACGAGAGATGAGACTTGATGGATGTGCTTTATTGAACATATACGAGTCCTGACCTGAGCTGGAGAATCTCCAGAGAGTTCAGCTGTTCTGCGATAGCTGCCACCACCTCCCACGAGCTCAGCAGATTTCCAGAAAGATCCAGAGACTGAGCCACTGAGAGAGAGACTGTCAAGAAGTCAGACGGAGAGAACACCACTGATCTCGAGTCTAGAACCCGTCAGCCGGTTTGTGTGAGAACATGACGACGCGTGAAGGATACGCGGAGTGGTGTTTCTGATCTCATTCTCTGGGCCTGGACCGCACACCTCACACCTCCTGAGACCGATTTCCGTCAGATTTTCCAACCTGTCACAACACGAACACGGAGTCACCACAAAATCGGCTGGGTGACAAAACACCCAGTGAACCGTTCTCTACCTCTGTTTCTGTTTCACGCCCTCGAATCCAACCATCATCACAGTTCTGGTGGAGATCTTCACCTCTTCTCCGATGACCTCCTGTAGTTCCACCTCATACCGCTGTTTCAGAGCCGTCAGATAATCCACCCCAAAACTGGCCTTTTTGGGACGCACGAACGAGCCTCCCGTCGGGTGTCTGATGAGAAAGAGAAAAAGATCCAACCATACAGCAATATTAAGAGAGCAAAGCTGAAGTGATCGCTGTGTGGAGTGATGTAATGACGATGAGCACCTGCAGGTAAAGTATCTCACTCCATCATGGCTTCCATCATGTTTGCCTCTGTCTGCATTATCCCACTCCACTCCTAACCACAAACCTGCACGTATAAAGACACAGGAACCATTGTGAGGAGAGCTCGAACTGTAGTTTATTGTATACAGATAGAGTTACAGTAATAAATGCTCAAATGAGACCCGAATGAGACGTACCTGCGGTGGGAGGAACTGTTCCCACGTAACGCACGGTTCCTCTCTCACCATCACAACACACCCGTCTGCCCACAGCATCCTCTGACACCTCCTGAGTCATGCCACATCAGCTGTCAATCACTGGACTGAAGTCACACACAAAACAGACTGGTGTCTGAAATAAATAAAACATCTAAAAACTATTTGGATCACTATATGCAACATGCATCACAAAACACATTTGAGTACATCACATAGTGAAAGACAGTGAACAGTGTTTTATCTGTGCAGTGCTACTGTGTGAACTGTGTTCGTACAGACACAGTCGATCATCTTTAGATATGAAACACTGTGATCTAAACTGCTGTCTGTTGTTAAAAGTTGTATGCTCTATTATTGTTCATATTTGATATCTTATTTGGCAATCATGTTTCAATTGACATTGTAATTGAACGTAAGCGGTAAGAAAGATTAAAAGTAAGAAAATAAAACAACAGTACAATTAAGCTACTTGATGATGACATCATGTAGATGATTATTTAGACAGTGATAGAGAGTTAAGTGACATTTAAAATCATAGCGACACGTGTGCGTTTTAAACTACATATACAGAAAACACTAAACGGCATAAAAAAATAATAAGTCAAAACTAAAATCTATTATGATAAAGAATGATAGCATGAAAGAATGAAAGTGTTTCTGCATCCCTCTTACCTTCAGAAACATCAAAGCGGAAGTCAGTCTGCGTCATCAGGTGCAGCACTGAATGAGCGCCGACAGAGTCACCGTGCGCATGTGTTCATGTGATTTAACAAAACAGATGAAATTACGACCAGAAACATGTATGTGTATCTATTGTTTCGTATATTTATTAAAAAAGGTGATACATTATGATAATACACAGGTGATGTAATTTTTCGTGAAACTGGGAACGCATGATCACTGTTTGTTGTTTCCAGGAGGAAGACAAATCATGCTGCACATGAGTGCGTACGTGTGCGCAATCAACGTGTTTGAGAAACAGTTCATGACCATTTATAAAGATTAAGCATATGTAACGTTATATATTAATATTTCACACAGACATGCTCGCTGAGTGAAACACAGACAGGAAGTGAGTTAACGACAGCGTGACGTCATGCAGAAGAGGTCAGTGTCTTACTGAATTAAACATAGCTGCAAACTCGATTAAGACATTAAGAAAATATATAATTAAAGGTACCTTTTTATGCGTGTCACTTTAAGTAGAACTCAATAAGAACTTCATGGAAGATATTCTGTAAAGTTGCGTTGAAACTGCATTATGAAGTGCCAAATAAATCAAATAAGACTTGATCAGAATCAGAATCAGAAGAGCTTTATTGCCAAGTGTGCTTGCACACACAAGGAATTTTCTTTGGTGTTGGAAGCTTCTAGTACAGACATTCAACACAATGACAATACAATATAATACGATTGATGGTTAATTTGTTGTATTTAACATAATCAAAAGATTAAATCACGATTTTAAAGACTGTATCATGGTCCAGTGATGCTGTCAGAAGATGAATGAAATGATACTTTAGTTTAGATCATGATAGAAAGTCCTCAGTGTACTTTGAGGAATACCGTGGTATTACCGTAATAAAACGTATTTGTTGTGTCTGATGTGCACTGTTTATTGTTGCAGTAATAAGAGCAGAGATGCTGGGCAGGCTGGAGACTATACAGTCGGTCAGGTGTCTGGCACTCTCTTCCCAGAGAAACCCCAAACTGGAGCTTTATCGTCTTTATTCTCCACATCATCATCATCATCAGGCAGCACTTTAATCTTCGTTCCTGCACCCAAAGTATGTATTCAAAGTGTCTCTGATCATACATGACAGCAATGTACAGTACAAATGAAACTCTATGTAGGGTACATGTCACAAGCCGTTGGCTACCACAAAAAGTAATTTCAGACAAAAAAGAAAATTGAGCTCTCATTTTTACTACAGCTTTTATAGTCATTAAGTTATTTATTCAGCTGTAAAGTGTCTAAAATTGTTTTTGATTCTGATGGATCGTCGTCTGCGTTTTCTCTCCTCAGACGGACCCTCAAGCCACACCGGCAACATCCGAAACCACAGTCAAATCTGACCATCAGATATCCAAAAAGAAAAAGCTTTCAAAGCTGATATCGGCAGGAGAAAAGAAGCTACAGGACAGGTTAGTAACGCACTTCTGAACTTCTGAAACTTCTGAACTTATCGATCTGTTTCTAACACGCGTGTGTGCGAATCCACAGAGAATGCGCTTTACAGAACGCTGATGATGAAGGTCAGAAGATTAAGAAGGTGAAGCGCAAGCGTGTGGAGGCAGATGAAGTGGAAACAGAGCGACCGATTAAACGCAAAAAGAAGAATATGGCAGAAGAGAGAATCAAACTGAAAAGGACTGTGTTTGTGGGGAATCTGCCTCCCAGCTGCTCGAAGAAGGTCAGACGGTTATCTTCACCACGGTATATCCTCTCGTACCCTTATCCTGAAATCCAGCACTTACACCAACATTCTGCTTTGATTTTCAGGATCTTTTGTGTCTGTTCAGTGAGGCGGGAGCAGTGGAAACCATCCGCTTCCGTTCAGTGGTCTGTGTTCTGTTCTTTCACTTTGAAACTCCTGTTGTCGGGTCTAGCGTTTTAGCTTTAATAGAGTTTCTTTTACAGTTTCGGGAGGACCCCACAATGTCTCGCAAACTGGCGGCCATCCAGTGAGTATTTTGTGTTGTGTCGTGTAGCGTTTGACATGCAGTAAACGAATGCTAATAAAATCCTCATATTGTGTGTGTTTGCAGGAGGAAAGTTCATCCCAAGAAACAGAACATCAATGCTTATGTGGTGTTCAGAGAGGAAGAGGCAGTGGCCGGCGCTCTCAAATGGTGAAAATAAACATCAGTATCTGATCAGATTGCATCTGTGGATTATATCCCTTTTAGTGACACGCCTTTGAAATTTGACAGGAATGGATGGCAAATTCAGAAGGGTTTTCATATTCGAGTGGATCGTGTCTCTCAACATCAAGCTGTGAGTATAGCCCTTTTCACACAGAGATCCTGGAAAATACACAGAAAATGTGTCCAGGAATTTGTCCCGGGATCCTTAGATTCTGTTCATTCACACTGCCAGTGGTTTTCTGGAATGTGTGCGTGCGTCCACACACACATCCCGTGATCCCGTAAAGATATTTCCTTGCAGTGTTTTTAAATGACAAAGACGTCAATTTTAAAACAAACTTTTTTATTCATAATTTTTATTGGTAAATGCAGAAAAACGAAGAGGCACACGAAGGCAAGGTATAGGCTATAGCCCAACGAGATTAAGCTAAATATAAAATGTCATATGAAAACAAATAAAAGCCAATTGTTCAGGCTTGTTCAGTGCAAATTTACACAGCCTTAATGAAAAAATATAACGGAATGCTGCAAAGTTAAAATTAGCCAGTATTTTTGCAATATAGCCTAATGCAATACAAAAGGCACAGTATAATAATTTATCAGTAATATGATGTACAAAAATGCGAGTTTAAAAATAAGTTTATCGTTTTTTTAAAACAACGTTTTTTAGCATTTCGATTTTGTAACCATTTCGGAATAAGATCGCGCAGATCGAATGAAAAAACAGTTAAGGGCCTAAAGCATATTGCACATAATGCTATAAAAACCATAAATAAACACTTAGGTCGGTACATGATCATCATGTTTGTACGTTACAATGTTTTTGTTGAGAAAAACAAGCACATAATGTTCGGGTGAAAGTTTGGAGTTAGTCTGTTAACAGCGGGTTTCTATCACTCTGGTTTTATTTGCATTTTGTCAGAAACGAGTGATGGAAACTCCAAATTTCTAATTAAAAACCCTTAAATCGCAAAAAAAGTTTTTACACTCGCTTGAGGTGGTTTTTCTTTTTTTTTTTCGAAAAAGGGTTAATGCGAATAATGGGAGATGGAAACACATTTGCCAAATAAATTCCTCCAAAACGTCCCGTAACTGCACTACTATGAGACGGCCGGTGTAACCTGACTAACCAGAGAACTGATCTTGTGATACAGCATCAGAAATGTTGTTACGGTCATTCTTAAACGCCTGAGCAAAGTCCTCAAGTAGTTCTGTAATTGCCTCTTAGAACTGTCACGACTGTGTTTCCCAAACAGCAGACATCCACAAAAGCACCGCATTAATTGAGTTTCGTAATCGTCTGCTTGCGCAAGTATTATTCTATATGAAAATCATTATATTCAGTGGCTTCTCTTCCTTCTCTTACTGATGTTTAGTGGCAGTTTATTAGGAAAGTGACGGTTGACTAGGTGGATGGAAACGGTGCTTATTCGCAAATGTTTTATGTGATACTCCATTTTTGCGCATAAGCTAAATTCGCAATTTTGGATGGAAACCCACACTGGCTCTTGTCTGCACAGAAACACACGGCTTCTCCGCGGAACGAGCACGTCAGGTGCACGCAGACACGTTTTAAAGGTTGATGAGCGATCAAGTTTATGGAAGCGCTGTGTATTTTACTGTTAATAGTTTTGATAAAAGTAATTTCAAGTTTAATCTGCGTTTAGAAGCAGACAACGCTTTTCACTAATCTGACCTTAAATTTGGTGATTAGGACTCTTGCATTCATCTATGATTTAGCTAAAGACAAATAGTAGGACTATTTTTTAGTTTTTAATTACTAACGAACAAAAATGAATAGCTTAACTATATTTGTTTTCAAAGCCACATTATTTACGATTTATTATAGATGTGTGTCATCACTACACGGCTTTTACGGCATTGTTTCTGCCTTTCGTTCACACGGGGGGCTTTCCGGGACTGATCCCGTTAATGTTACTAGGTCCCTTTTCCAGAATCACTTTCGGATCAATCCGGGATGCGTTTGCGTTCACACAGAAGGCACTCTGGCAATTTTTTGGCAATTTTATGGGATCAGCGGGCTGTGTGAATGGGGGATATGATGAATAAAATCACAAAATAACTTTTAGAAAATTATCATGCAGCCGTTTGATGCAACATTTATTTATATGAAGTTTAGAAGAACTCACAACTTGTACTTGTGACCATTTCTGCTAGGACTAATTATTGTTCTAAAACAACCACGGAAAAAATGAAGGGACCATTTCAAAGCACCATTTCAGTTTTTCCTGAATTTGCTATGTTTAGGTAAAATGATCATTTTTTGTTTCATTCTGTGAACTACTAACAATATTTCTACCAAATTTCAAATAAAAATCTTGTTTCTATTTGCATTTATTTGCAAAAATGAAGACTGGAGAAACAGGTTAAAGAACAGAAAAGATGCTGTGTATGTTCTGAGACCTCAAATACTGCAAAGAAAACACGTTTAGATTCACTTTAAAGCAGTACATCTAGAACTGATGATTTGAAATGGTCTCTTAATTTTTTTCCACGGCTATATATAATAATGCAATTCTCGCTTTTTGCTTGAATTTATTTAACTTACCCACGTTCTTTTGATATATTTAATGTTTAAAATATCCATAATGAATGGATGTTTTGTGAATAAACCGGTGCTTTAAAAGAAAAAGTTCATACATTAAAAAGTGATGTTTAGAGAAAGTTTAAGGTGGGTGAGAGAGATGGCACATGTGTGTGAATGTCTGTCTGTGTACTTGCATGTGTGGAAGATGATCCGCCATCAGAAATAATACTAAAACATGTATGTTAGTTAAAACATTTTCAGTTTTTATATTTCAATATAGTCCAAATTAGGGATGCACGATCCCATTTTTTAAAGACCGATTACAAGTACCGATATGTTTTTTGGTACTGGCCAATACCGATGCACTACCTGTATATTTTTGGGGGGGTGAAGTGGCAATTTTCCAAGCACAACACAGTGAGACTAATAAAAATAGAATAGCTTCATAATTACAAACAACTCCACCCCAAACACATTATGAAAATATAAATAATGTTGTGTGCTTGTCCCAATCTTTCAAAGCACAACTTTCAGGAGGTATCAGTCTCTGTGTATTTTTACGAGTACGTGAGCTTAGTATCCCCTGTCCAAAGTGATTTTACAGACTTACAAAAACATGTTTTAGCACAACATACAAAACATTTCTAGTATCATAGATGGCGGTAGTTATCATATTTGTTTGTCAGCAGTTTGTTTTGCTGTCAGCTGCAAGTGTTCAACATTTTCTCATTTTCTTGACAGCATGATCACAAACGGTCCATATTTGTGGGCAATTTACCATACGGTGAGCACACAATCTCTTGCCACTCCTGCTTTTTCGTTTCTGAAGAATGAAATATTACTGAAGAAAAGTCTGTAGATTCTCTGAAGCTTGATGTGGATGTGATGACAGATATAATGGAGCTTCCGTTACGGCAGTACTTTGAGGAGTGTGGAGAGGTGCAGGCCGTGCGTTTGGTGCGGGACAAAGACTCTGGCATTGGGAAGGGCTTCGGCTACATTCTGTTTGAGGTACAAACTCACCGCTGTACTAATTATTTACACGATCTTACATCATGATCCTGTTTCATTGTGTTCTTGATGCTGTGTGTTTGGTTTCATTCTGAGTGAAATGCGTCTTCTCTCTCAGAGTCCAGATTCTGTGATGTTAGCGCTCAAACTCGACGGCTCCACATTACTGGATCGAAAGATACGAGTCAAGCGATCGGTGAAGAAGGAAAAAGTGCAGAAAGTTGCTCCAGGACGACCTTCAGGAAGAAAACCTGCAACAGGAAGAGGAAATAGACCCAGCGCAGGTGGATTTAAAGGGTTCAAGCAGAAGGGTCAAGATCATCCAGGAGGGAGAAACGTTCAAACAAAAGCTTCATTCAAAGGAGAGATGACAGATCCTGCTGCCAAAAAGAACAAAGGACAGAAAAAGAAATTTAAATCAAATAAGAAGAAAAATGTCTCATACATTTAATGTGCTTTGTTTGTTTACAGGTTTTACATTCTTATGTCACAAAACTACCAATAAACAAGTTTGTGAATGAATGAACATGTTGATGTTTCTGTCTTCAACATCCAAGATGATGCTGTTTACTTTCACCGTCAATGTCTTTAATCATAATTCAGGGCAGACGCTGTTCCCTTTTTTGTCATCCATGTTATATATAACATATTTTAATATAAAATAGCATGAACAAGTCATAAAAATGCCATATTATGGGTGAACTACTCTACTAAATCATGTCATAAAAATGTAAGAATGGCATACTGTAGGTTTAGGACAAAAAGGATTTTGACACCGACTTCACAGATTGCTCAGTTTTTATTTCAAGTTAAAAAAGAAGAATCTCTCTACATGAAACAGCCAGAGCACCTTTAAACGTGCCACCTATCCCACAATATCACAGATGTTATACAGTCAGTAAAAATAACTTAAATACATGAACACAGATCAATGAAAACAGCCGCTCTCTCTCTCTCGATGTTCTGCTCATCCGGCTGATTTATACAAACCAGACCCACTATCCGTGTCTGAGGGCGAGCGCATGTTCGCAACATTTCATTTACTTGTTGCATATTTCATTTTTTATTCAAACTCACACTAAATACTTTGTGTTAGTAAAACGAAGAACAACAAAAATACAGACGTTTGCAGGTCATGCTTGTTTTCTGTCATTCATATACACTGAGACACACGTCACCATCTACAGGACAAATCCATCAGCTACCGTTCGACGCTCGTTTTAGATTCCAATAACATTTCGAACACATTTTTCCTTTAAAAACGGTATCATTGTTTTCAGTGTTTAAAAAAGGGGTGTGGCAGAACGATTGACTGCAGATTTAAAGCAGACAGGAAGTGATGTCATGGCAGAATTGTAGGTTCTTCTACTCGACGTCGTCGTCGCTGATGCTCTGAGCAGTGACGATACGCTGCGTGAGAGAAAACAGAAAACATCAGCTTTGCTGTTCAGTGACATGTGTCGGTACACGATCCGGGATGCCTGCACGATCCGTTCTGCGCATGCGCACAAGGACGTAGTAAACAACGTCACGGTTTCCCTACACTATTGGTATCAAGCATGCGATGAAACACTTGACGGCCAGACGGCACAACTGGCGGCATATTTTTGTAGGCTACATTGTGTATTTCATTTAACAGTTCATGGCGGGTCTATTTTGAAGTTTTAAAATGTAGCTTACGCTATGCATTACGATGTGTTTACGTGGTTGCCAATCCAAAATAATAAAGGAGTTGTTACATGAACATACACGATTTTGGTTACATGTGGAATAAAGTATGAGTCTTGAGAGTCTGTCACTGCAAACCTTCAGTTTCCTCCAAACTCCCCTTTGCGATTCATTGCTGCATGGCATAATATGAAGGTATTTCAGTAGCAAAACTTGAGAGCTTGTACATCTTAAATTGAAAACTTGTAAATTAAGTATTTGTACTTGTATGCTAAAATGTACACTCGCAGCCCCAATGTGAAAACCCGTAAAGTAAATATCTGAAGTTGAATGTCGAGATTTGCACCCGTAAACAATAATCACAAACCTGGGTTCTGAGTTTAAAGCTGCAGACAAATAGACCCAAATGTATAAAATGGCATTTGCAAAAATGAATCGACAGGCACAAATGTGTAGTGCACATTTGTACTTACTCATAGATTCAGATTCGCTGTGCAACCACAAATAGGCACCTACAACTTCTCAAATCTGTCACTGCAGTTTCAAATCTTCCCGCCTTGACTTTTGCTACGACTTTCGCGATAAACCCGTTGCAAAACTAACTTGTGCACTTGAAAGCTCAGAGGCGAGAGAAAGAACGGCATTTGATGACGTCACGCGGCTGAGCCACACCGCCCCCTAATGGCAGGAAAAATCACAATGAAAGGAGTTTTTTAAATCACTAATACAGTACTTAATTTAAGATGAAACTCTAAATCAATAAATACATTTTCCGTAACAAAAATACTACTTACGGCCTCTTTTTGACTATAAATTAACTTTTCTATTTTATTCTCTTTTATATATATCTTTGTTCTATGTTTCCAAAGAAAATTCCTTGTGTGTGCAAGCACACTTGGCAATAAAGCTCTTCTGATTCTGATTCTGATTCTGATGTTTGTCCTTTATTATATATTTATTGCTTTTCTACCCTATCTGCAAAATATATATTTTTACAGGTACATAGGCTACTGAATGACAATAAAGATATTGAATCTGATAAGGGTGGTGTATCAATTAGCAACCTAATTAACAACCTAACTTAGCTGAAGCAAGTTCGCTGATGATAATGATCAAAATTAAAAACAGAAAATGTACAGTCAGCCTGTCATTGTGTAAGGCTCCTATATCAGAATGATCAGAATCAGTTCTTGTATAACACTGAAGAGGTTTATTCGGCAATAACAACCGACTGGATGCATTATCCTGCGGCTAGTAATTATCACATGAGAAAATAATTGTACACTAAATATTGATTAAATATGTTTAAGCTCATCTGTTAAAAATCCAAACCTTCCATGAGAAAAAAAACTTCCAGGTAAACCCACAACCCCAATACTGTATATGGTGGCATTGCACAGTCCTGCATACAATTTCTGTTCATTTTCAATGTCTTTACATATTGAAAATAACAAAAAATATAAAAAAGTAGAAATAGCTTAAAAGTGCAATAATGGTCAATAATACATTATAAATAAAGAAATAATAGTTCTCAAGGGTTAGGCTATAGAATCATGTTGAACTGTGTAAATGTACATTTTTATATAGTATATCAATGAACATTATAGTATACATAACGGAAAATGTAGTCAGCCTGTCATTATATCTTAAAACAAACAATAGTACAAAACGGATTATCGATAGTATACAGAATGATATCATTAAAATACATTACAAATGATATATATAAAAGATAGTATAAGTCATGGAATAGTTATACATGATAGTATACATAAGTGTGATGGTTTCGCTTTAGTTGAAAACTGTTTTATTTAAACATTATTTAAACTATTATTTGCTAGATCCTTTCATTGTGATTTTTCCTGCCATTAGGGGGCGGTGTGGCTCAGCCACATGACGTCATCAAATGCCGTTCTTTCTCTCGCCTCTGAGCTTTCAAGTGCACAAGTTAGTTTTGCCACGGGTTCATCGCGACAGTAGTAGCAAAAGTCAAGGCGGGAAGATTTGAAACTGCAGTGACAGATTTGAGAAGTTGTAGATGCCTATTTGTGGTTGCACTGCGAATCTGAATCTATGAGTAAGTACAAATGTGCACTACACATTTGTGCCTGTCGATTCATTTTTGCAAATGCCATTTTATACATTTGGGTCTATTTGTCTGCAGCTTTAAACTCAGAACACAGGTTTGTGATTATTGTTTACGGGTGCAAATCTCGACATTCAACTTCAGATATTTACTTTACGGGTTTTCACATTGGGGCTGCGAGTGTACATTTTAGCATACAAGTACAAATACTTAATTTACAAGTTTTCAATTTAAGATGTACAAGCTCTCAAGTTTTGCTACTAAAATACCTTCATAGCATTAGGCCTACTTAACTTGCTGTGTTTCGATCTGAGGTCAGTAGTATTGTCAAAGACGGTTTTTATTAAAAGCTGCTAATATTAGTTAACTTTAAATCGACTCATTTTGTATTAGTATGGGTCTATATATAGGCTAATATATCTATCTATATAATCTAAATGAGGAATAATCCCTTCAATGGTGTTTACAGAACATAATAAGGAACATAATATGCATTTCCGCCTAGACTATCTGCACTTACATGAAGAAAGAACTACAAACAAGTCTGGGGAAACGTTACAGAGTATTTCAACGCATAGTGTGCACACAGAAGTGACATGAGACCAGAGGTGGACAGTAGTGAAAGTCGCGGTACAAAGGTGCTCAAGCGTGGAACAGATCGTGCAGCGTCGTCGCTAAACAGAATTATCTACTACGTCATTATGCGCATGCGCGGACGGATCGTGCAGGCATCCCGGATCGTGTACCGACAACAAGAATGGAAAAAACAAGAAGTGAGGTCATCACCTGGCTGATGGTGGGCAGTTTGGTGAGGAGCATCTGGAAGACGGGAGGAGGAAGAGTTTGCTGCAGGACCTGCAGGAGTTGCTGAGGCTGACCGCAGACGGCGATGGCATTCGTCAGGTGATCCACACCTTTCTCATAGTCTCCTGAGAGAGACACACAACATGAGTGTTAACACTGCTGAATGTGTGTGTGTGTGAGTGTGCGTGTGAGAGAAACGAGATCTCACCCTGTGCCAGGAGCTCTTCTCCGAGCTGAATCTCTTCAAGGAAAAACTTCTGAACTGCTTCAGCATCTTTAAGATCTGGCAACTACACAAACACAAAATCATGCTCTGTCAAAATACATCCAAAAAATTTCCAACATTACTATCATAACATTGACACAAATGAATTATGGTTATATTAAATAAATTAAAAATTCTGTTGTTATAATAAGAAAGAAAATCTACAGATTTTACCACAGATGTCACAGCCCATCACATTAATCATAGTCAAATGAAAACGATTGAATAGCTGTTGTTGTGCACATCTCTATTGTTCATTTCAAGAAGCATACATAAAACAAACATTTGTTTGTGAGATTACCCTGGACAGTCCAGCTTTCTCTTGTGCAACTTTCTGCTTTCTCCTTCCTGTAAGAAAACCAAACAATCACATTGACATTTAATATCATCACAGACGATCATAATCACTATTATCACTAAATGAACATAATCACTACTATATCAGTCAGGTCGATCATGTCAGGTTTAGCTCAACATGTCCTGATGAAGAACACAAGAGCCCTACATCGAGTTTCGGTTAGCAGCCCTCATCCTTTACTACTACACCACAACACCCGCAAATCCTGCACATTTCCATCCGAGCATCAAACACTGACAGTCAGACAGGTGTGTTCTCACGTTCTCTCAGTTGGTTCTTGTAGTTCGGGTCGCTCCGTCGTTTCTTGTCGAAATAAATACAGTAACCGACGAACAGCGCCGCGCCGACGCCCGCCGCGATCGCGCTGCTCCTGCCGCCCATCATGACGATATAAAACAACACGACACGAGATCACACGAAAGAAATGTCACGATATTAATAATGACACAGATCAGCTTAGCTGCATGACCCTCATTACGCACACTAGGAAGGACCCCCGTGACGTCATGGCCTGTGACAGATGAGCCGCCCGTTACTTATGCCTGATCAAAAGTAAAACCTCTGCCTCAAGAGCTGCACATGAATGAATCACAGGTATGATACAAAACAAAAGTAAGACTATTGTAACATTATATTTATAAAAAATATATATTTTAAGTATGCATTTTATTTAGCAGACACACTAAGTGCGTTTTAATATAAACAGCAGATGGCGGTAACGCTCCACAGCAGAAACACATTCAGTTCTCAACGAGGTTTGACATCAAACCTCGGATGGCACATAGGGTGTAAACAAACCTAGTTTAGTTATGTTTATTTAACATGTCCATTATGTTTATCAGAAAGCGTTATTAGGTAACATGTAATGTTTCCTGTAGCTCAGTGGTTCGAGCGTGGTGCTAGCAACGCCAAGGTCATGGGTTGGATCCCAGGGATTGAACATACTCAACATCAACATGTATAGTATCATGCAATGTAAGTGGCTTTGGATAAAAGCGTCTGCCAAATGCATAAATGTAAATGTACTATCATAAGAAATTAGCTAATAAATATTTAGGCTGTTACCCAATCTGTGAAAACCAGGCTAGCGTTTTAAAATGTAATTTTGAGATAATGAGCATCAAAGCTTGATTTTAACCATTAATGTCACTATGATTTCATTTTTTTTTGACATGGCCTTACTTAGTCCATTTTAAAGATAACAAGGTTATACGTTCTTGTAGTAGGCCTATGAGTTTATGTAGAAAACAAGAAATCACAAAAAATGACACAGGGTCACATGTTTTTAATAAACCAATTACAACAATTTAACATTGTTTTTTAATGGCAACTTAGCACGTTTAATGTCAAATAGTAAATATAATAGCAATAATATAAAATCAAAATCTGTTTGGTAGGAATGTGCTTGAAGGGACAGTTCAGCCAAAAATGAAAATTCATTCATCATTTACTCACCCTCAGGTTGTTTCAAACCCATATGCATTTCTTTGTCCTGTTGAACACAAAGAAAGATATTTGGAAGAATGTTAGCAATTTTCAGTTCTGGGACATCATCCACTACCATAGTAGGAAAACAAAATTGTATTTCTTTGTTCTCTTGAACACAAAATAAGATATTTTGAAGAATTTAGGAAAGCAAACAGTTCTGGGGCACCTTTGACTACCATTTAATTCTTCCTACTATGGCAGTCAATGATGTCACGGAACTTCTTCCAAATGTCTTTGTTTGTGTTCATCGGAACAAAGTAATTCATACAGGTCTGAAATTACATAAGGGTGAGTAAATGATGACAGCTTTTTCATTTTTGGGTGCACTGTCCCTTTAATTGAAAATTTGAACTATGACATAAAGTACTAAGTACTAAATGAATTCAGCCCAGACCACCTGACGTCCTGCAGAAAACACTAAGACCTCCAGATGATCAAAAGTGATGCATTTCAAATGAATCAAGTAAGAGTTGATTTAAAGGATGTTTTTTTATGAGAAACAAAAACTAATATTTTTAGCTTTGTCATCTCTGCTGTACTCCAGGTTTGATATTCGCTTTCAGTATTATACTTAAATGAACAGTTCAACCCAAAATAGACATTATGTCTTTATTTACTCTCCCTGATTAGAATGCCATTAAGATCAGTGTATGATATAGTTTCAGTTCATTTTTAAAACAGTAATTAAATAAGTGAACCATGAACCTATTGAATTTAGATTCAAAGAAAACGTGATTATATTGAAAATAATAGTCATGAATAATCGCTTAGAGAGCTCTATTGAGTTCAGTTGACAGTAAATATGACACTTCAGATGTCCCACTCTCTCTCATTCTCTACAGACAGAAGTGTAATTGTTTTTACTCAAAACTCCAGCTGTTTTTTTGAAAACTTTGGCTAGCGCAGAGAAGCGTGGAGTCCGGCCACCAGACAGTAACTCAAAAAATCCCTTATTACCGCTGGAAAAACACACCAGAGGTTTGAGCCATTGCCCAGGAACGTCCACCAAAAGCCTTCATGTATTTTCCATGAACCCAGATCCGTCTGATGTCACCCAATGAGTTAACAAGAAAAAACACGTAGTGGAACCTGGAATGATGTGTCCAAACCGACCGAGGGTTTTCATCTCTGTAGGGTGGGGTGTAATGTAGAAGCCAGAGACAAAGAGTGCCAGAGAGAGAGAGAGAGAGAGAGAGAGAGAGAGAGAGAGAGAGAGA
>NC_079909.1:20700043-20703321 GCF_024868665.1 Triplophysa rosa
CACACACACGCACGCATTTAACACTTACATTGATAGAAATGACACCATTCTCATCAGCTGTGTGAAAGAACAGTTTACACATACATTATAACATACACTTGACAGTTTAAATGGCACAGTTGAGTTATCTCTCTCTCTAGTTCTGTATTTTCAAACCTGTACTTTTATTTTTTCAAGTTCATTAACACAACCTTGGTTGACCAAAGTGCTGTACAAAGTTTCCTATGTCCATTAACAGAAATTATAATTATTATAATTCAATTAGTATGGTGACCCATACCCGAAATGTGACCTCTGCATTTAACCAATCCAGAGAGTAGTGACCACACGTACACCCGGAGCAGTGGGCAGCTATCACTGCAGCGCCCGGGGAGCAAGTAGGGGTAAGGTGCCTTGCTCAAGGGCTCCTCAGTCGTTACCCGCCGGCCCTGAGGATCCAACCGGCAACCTTCTGGTCAAGAGTCCCACTCTCTAACCATTAGACCATGACTGCCCCGTGTCTACACAATGCACACATGTGGATGTGAATCTTTTTTTCTATGATAATTGTTTGATGGTAAAATGGTGTTTCATCTGACACATGCGATGAAGCATCTTTCATCATTCTCTTCTCTTTAGAAAACTTTCTTTAAATCAGACATAATGTTGTATATTCATAATATTAGTCACATGCTTCAAAGCGCTGTGTCCCACTCTCTAACCATTAGGCCACGACTGCCCCTCTGAAAAATGAACATTATGAAGACATGAACGCACAAGAAAACAGACTTTTGAACTCAGACACTGTGGGCGCTGTTCTGATCAATAAAGGCAATTTGTTCCTCAACTTTGGGCTCTGTCCCCCTACATCGTAGTCTAGATCTGGGTACCCGTAAAAGATGACTGGTCTGTGATCTGAGCGATCTGCCTGGATTGTGCTCAGTAAACAGCTCTGACAGATATTGAGGAGCGAGATTGTTTAGGGCTTTGTAGACAACCAACAAGACTTTGAATTCAATACGATATTGAACCGGTAACCAGTGCAGTGATGTAGAAGAGGCGTAATGTTTCCGTGAGCAAGCGGCCAGCCGCATTCTGGACCAGAATGTTGTATATGAGATATTTGATTTTGTGTGCCTATGGTCATATAGAAATGATGGACGAAAAATAAAATAATAGTAAATGTTAAAGAGATGTACAAAGGAGTAGCGTTTCTGTCTTTGGTGCATTGCTGTGCAGTTGCTAGGGTGTACTGTATGGGATGGTTGCTAAGGTGTTATAAATGGTTAAACCAGTTTCTAGCATATATGAAATGCTTTGCTGTTTATTGGAAGCTTGATTGATCTAAAAGATGACATTTGTGTGTAAAGTCTATTATTGATCTGTCCTTTTTATTTCTGTCTTGTGATTTGTTGTGTATCTAAACATTTGTTGTGTTCGGGCTTTTACACTTGTCATCCCTGTGACAGCTGATAAACAGTGTTTCGTTTTTTTGACACTAAAGATCAGTCCCATTCCATTTTCATTTCATGTTATTGCAGAAATATACCGGCCATACATTGGTAATGTGAACTAGCACAATACAGTAGGACATCAGTGTAAGGTTGTGAGAAGAAAGGCTTTGAAGTGAACCGGAGCGTCTGGGTGTGTGTCGCGTGTTAATCTGCACCTGTTCACAGACTCTCTTCAGTTCCTGTGTGTGCCATCAGCCTCGGCCAGCCGGGCACATCCACCAGAGACACTTGGCAGAGCGCTCCGGCTGCAGATGGCCCGGGATTGATGCTCGGCACGCCGTCTCCTCCTGCGATGGATGTGATTAAAGCTTTGGAGAAGAGACAGACATTGATCACGTCGAGCCGCATGCGAGCATACCAATTAAACCCTTTCATCTCCCCGCAAATTATATCACCATCCAATAATTACACATCCATGAATAGTCATCACGGGTGAAAAAACATTGTTTTGTGTTGTCGTGGGGGTCCGGAGCCGCATAATAAGTGTGTTTTGGTGTATCGTGGCCCCTGTGGTGGAGCATCCGGAAACGCAGGGCTGTGAGAGCGTGTCAGCGAGATTAGTTTTACGCTTCATCACATCCCCGCTGTGACACGCCTGTGTGTGTGCGGGGGGGATTATGGGATGGTACAGCTACTCTAAAGTCATGACAGAGCTGAGGACAAATGTCTGGGGGTCTTGATGCACATGGGAAGATCCCTCTCGGTTTTTACAAAAATGTAAACAACTCGCTCGCCGGCCTCCATTTTGAGGCGTTACCCCCGAGAACAATAAAGATTCCTCTTTTCCACACTCCACAGGTTTAATGTTCAGTCACGAGTCTGAAAACTGCAGTCCATAACTTTCTTGGTTTAAAAGTAACAAAACAAACATCTATCGAGCAAGTACACAAAAAAACTTTGTTGAGAACGGTCTCCTTACCGCAGTTCACAACTGTAATGATTTCTCAGTTAAGACGTGTCATTTTGACGCCATTTGACTGTAAAAAAACAAATATCATTTTCATTACTGTTACACAGTATATTATAAAAATCCAAGTATTTGATGTTAAAAATCTATTTGAAATGTGTTTAATATATAATATATGGCAGCTGGGGCATAAAAGAACCGTTTTTCCTGTGAAATGAATCATGTTTTCTTGTACATTTTCGATCTGTTTCTGTAATTTTACAGTTTTACCGTATTTCAAAATATGTCACGTTTGATCAAATTCTCTGCCATTTTCGTGAAAAATCTGTAAACAAATAAGATTAAAATTCTAAAGAAAGTGCACATTATTATAAGTGCAGAAAATACCTTGCAATTGTATTTTTGAAATAGAGAAGGTGATAGAGAGACAAAAGTTACACATCGCAGTTTTAAAAAGAACTCATTTTTCCTCCTTTATAAGACTGAAAGAACTGAACCGTGTCGTCTGGCATGTTTGGGAAGAGATATCTTGTGCTAAATCATCATTCTGCTGGCTGGTAATCCAAATGATTCTGTTTGCATTTTGTTAGCAGCAACATGGTTGAGAATGCATGAGAATAAGCAGGCGAGCACTTTGAATTATTCACGTTTCTCCGTGTGAGACGCTGAAGTCTGCCAGACGTGATTATTGCTGACGGCTTTGGGTCCGAGCGTAACTTTGAAGTCTTTGTTTCAGGCACATGAATATTTCGGGTAGTGCCGGAGGCTGTGTTTTCTGAGGAGCTTTGGAATGAAAGGCTTGGAAAACATCGCCAGTTTAACTGCGTTTGCCCAACTCTCTCTCTCCATCTCTCTCTCTCTCCATCTCTCTCTCTCTC
>NC_079909.1:20708114-20731107 GCF_024868665.1 Triplophysa rosa
ACATTCCTGAGGGCAGAATGAGCTCCTGTGAATTTGACAAGAAATACAATGCATCACTTGTTTTCGAGTGTTTTGATTGGCTGTTGTTGAGTGACCTTTGACACACAAGTCCATTCTGAGATGATGGAAATCAGTAGAGTAGGTGTTGTGCAACAGTGTTGGGTGTAACTAGTTACTAAGTAATTAGTTACTGTAATTTAATTACTTTTCCCTTGAAAAAGTAAAGTAAGGGATTTATTTGAATGAATTAAAAGAGCCGTTTCATGTCTATCCTTGAATCACTGAACTAATCAAGGTTGATGTAGGATATAGAAAATAATTAGTAATAAGTAATTAAATACTTATACTATAAGTTATATATTATAATATAAATTATTAAATTATTATTATAAATACTTAAAAGTAAATACTCATAAGACGGAAGATTTCATAAATGATGGCAGTAAATCAGGATCTTCACATCTTTGATGAAAATAACCTGACGTCTGTTTTGCTTATCACACACACACATGGTGCGGTGATTTCATTACACTTCAGTCCTGTCATAAACTGACACGAGAGCTGTGCTTGACCACGCTGACTCTAAAAATAAACTCTAATCTGAGAGAAGACGGCCAGCGAGTTCGTGTCTTTCTCTGTTTGTCCGCACCAGCTGTCCTCTTACAGCAAGCTGGCGTTTGGTTTGGATTTATTTTAGTGTACCTGAAATGTGATGAACACTGTGCTGTACAGCTGTCCTAAAAATACAAGACATCCATCTTAAAATATCACCCCACAGCTCCCGGAGCTTTCAGGATGGGGGAAAGGACAGATGAAATGAGACACGAGTTCCAGCAGGACGGGCTGTCCACGTGTCCAGCACGCTGTCATTTGACGCACTGACAGATGTCACGGCCGTCAGTCTACACCTGAACATACAACTGCCTACTCTCAAAATATCTTCTGTCAAGTTCCACTGAAGCGAGACTCACATACAGGTAATCCCTTCACATTGAGCCCAAACCCTGTTGTGTTCAGGAATAATCATGATTTTTTTGCTTCAGCGCTTTTGTTTTTTATTTATTTATACTGAGCCTTGCTTGCAGCAATTTGCATATATGAAAGAGTCTTTGATGTTAGAATCTGAAGTACACAGCGCTTTGAAGCATGTGACTAATATTATGAATATACAACATTATGTCTGATTTAAAGAAAGTTTTCTAAAGAGAAGAGAATGATGAAAGATGCTTCATCGCATGTGTCAGATGAAACACCATTTTACCATCAAACAATTATCATAGAAAAAAAGATTCACATCCACATGTGTGCATTGTGTAGACACGGGGCAGTCATGGTCTAATGGTTAGAGAGTGGGACTCGTGACCAGAAGGTTGCCGGTTGGATCCTCAGGGCCGGCGGGTAACGACTGAGGAGCCCTTGAGCAAGGCACCTGACCCCTACTTGCTCCCCGGGTGCTGCAGTGATAGCTGCCCACTGCTCCGGGTGTACGTGTGGTCACTACTCTCTGGACAGGCTAAAAGCAGAGGTCACATTTCGGGTATGGGTCACCATATCTGACTAATAGGTCACTTTCACTTCACTTTCACATGGCAACGCCTCGCTGCAGGGTTGCCAGGTAACAGCACGTTGAGCACATGCGTGTGAAGGTCAGTGGATATCTGTGTCTGTGAGGGAAGTCAATGTGTTAAAACACGTGTGTGTTTGTGATGTCAGTTTCACTTTCTGCCTTTAATCTGAGATGCAGAAGTTGACATTTAAATCTGTTTCCGTTTGTTTTTTACTTAATCCTGGTCCTGTTGTTGTGATCTGTGAGTGACCCTTATCATTTTAAACCCTTTTACACAAACGTACCATGGTTTTATTAAAGTAAAAGTGATTGATTACCATATACTGTATAACTAGAATTTTAATATCACAGTTAAACTATGTTTACTATAGTAAAACTACAGTATGTTCATTTGTGGTTACTATATTTTTTGGTTTTATTTTTCTGGTAGACCTCCACGAAGAATCCAACGAGTAGTTTTATTTTAATTTAATACAATGAATATACAATAAAATATTGCTATATAGGAATTCAGGCCAGGCACGTGTTTCCAATGAAACCATTACACATTAAACTGTGAAATGATAAAGAATCGCACATGTCCGATCAGAGATGTCATGAAAGCATTGAGTGTTGTCTTGAGATTCTCCAGATGGATGACAAAACCTTTTCACTTGTAGCTCTTAACAGATGACACAGTGTTATCTTCTGTGCGCTGTCACTCATCAAGATAACATCACGTCACAAAGGTTAACCGCTGGCCTCCGCCGAAACTCTTGTCAAACATGTGCCGCTTTCTAAGTGCCATTACTGCTTAGGGAACTACTGAAACTGGTTCCATACAAACATTTCATCATTATTAGTGTGTGTGTGTGTGTGTGTTTGTGTTTCTCAGGTTGAGTGTCTGTGGCTCACGGGAAGCACATTTGTGACTCAGATCAGGTCACGGTAATAATCACTCAATCGTCCGTCTAATGCTTCCTTTATGGATATTCGACAACTTCCGGCTTCCAGCGTTTGGAAGAGAGCAGATCCAGAACGAGACAATGTGAGGTGGTTTAGAGATTACATCCGAAGATGAAACTTTCCTGTTGTGTCATTCACCAAAGAGACTGCTAGAACGTCTGACAGATAACATCCGTCATGACACCAGAGGAACCACAAATCTCTTCTCTCTTGATTTTACATCAAATCATTTTTCCTAGAAAAAATGCCTTTCTTTCTTAGTATTTTTGTCTTGTTTTCCACATTGACACATTTGTCAGACTCTTTTTCTCAGGAGAAATATCTGAGACGCAGATGAGACATGAGCAAAAGTTTGCATTCTCCACTTCATCTTCTTTTTGTCTTGGGAGAAATAATAGAAATATTTATGAAATCTCATCTGTGATTTTCTTTCTTATGACTATGAATTCTTCTTTCTGATCTGTGCTCTCTACATTGAGTTCATGACTCTCTACTCTCATTGTAATGATCAACTTATCTGTGTGTGTTTTAAAATAATTGTCTTGGACGAGGTTAATATTTTAATGAATCATATCTGGGAAGTCTATTGTGATTCTCACAGAAGATGAAATGTGACATGAAGAACGTGTTGTTTTGTCATCTAATGGTTGTTTTGTTCACACATGTGTCATGTGGACTGAATCCAGTCTTTGGTCTTGAAGTAGCCGGTTGATTTAAAACGAGAGAAACATGTTCTCCGTCCATAAATCTGTGAGGCCGGCTCATCTCCGCTCGCACACCGACAGGCAGAACGGATCACTTTTGGGAAACCAGAGAATCTCTTTCCAAATGTATCAGCGTGACCCTTGACCTTCAGAGTCAGTCCTCAGCAAAAGTCCTTCACATCTCAGATTTGAGTTCCTAGCGGTTTTCCACATACCTACATAACAGCTCTCAGGTCACAAACCTGTCAGAACCGGATCCGTCTCTCCTCTCGCTGTACTGCACTGACAGCGCGTTCACTCTATAACCTTCAACGTTTCCTGGTAATCCAAACCTCTGACCCTGGCTTGAAATGACATTCCCAACATTTTTGGAATGAATGGTCATGACTCTTATGCCATTGTGAAGGCGAATTGTGTAGCATTTTGTCTCATAATTTAATACATTTTAAACTATTTAAATGCCATGTGTATTTGTTTCAATCGTCATGGTTTGTAATGATGATTTTTAATTATATTTTATAATGCTCAGTTTTATTGTGAATAAAGGCTCATAAATGTCATAAATTTTGTCTTTCTATTGCCGTCTCTGTTTAAAACATAAAACAGCATGTTGCTTCATGTATTTATCTTTATATGTGTTGAAGTCAAATGATGTCAAACACTTCAAACAGAGATGCCCTTACAGAGGTAAAAGTTACAGATTGCAGCTTTAAAGTCCCCGTGAACCGGAAGTTGCGATCGTTTTTACTTCTGTATTTTGATGCATTTCCGAGTGAAATGGAATTTCTAAAGAGGAAAAATAGTGGGCGTGGCTTTTGTCTTTCTCTGCGATTTGATTGGATGTATGAAAACAACCGTTGCATTTTTAAATGGACTGGCAGCAGACTGACAGTTGAAGGGGAGGAGTTAACGGATGCTCCGCCCAAGCCGTCTAACATACGTCATTTAAGATGGATCGTCATTACAGGACGGAAGTGCATTTTCAGATTTTAACTGAAGATTATGAGGGAGATTTTTAAAAAGAGAATGACCCACATTGATCAACTATTTACAATAAACGCAGCAATATTTCATGGAAAAATAGGCATTGCAATTTCACTGGGACTTTAAGATTGAAAGTCAGACACAAGCATAAACCAGTCTGACACATATAAAGAGATGCAGAACATGTAAAGAGAGTATGAACACTGTGTCCTTTCGAGAGAATGACGTGAGACATGTCCTTGAGTTCACCTAGCGTGTGCTGTCTGTCTGTGCAGGACGTGAAGATTGATGTCGGCCACAGAAACGGCCATACGCTTGGCTTGCATGCGGCCACGTCCTGGCTGGAATGCCTTGACATGTCTCCCTCCCCGCTGTTAAAACAAGCCCTCAGAGGACACTCTAAGAAAAAAACCATTCCTTCTCCAAACAATAAAAGACTTTTGTGAGCATTTCTCTTATTCTTACATGAAGCCAAATTGTGTCCAGTTGTTTGTTTGGCCTTTTCTCCGCATGCATATACAATAATACAGCTCGTGCACATTCAAAGAAATAATTGACAACATCTCGGCTACAGCAGATAAATCAAACCGTTTCCTTCTGAGAGGGACACAAAGCTTTTCCAGACACGTCCGTTCACAGCAAAACCATTCTTTAAACACTTTGTACTTTCCAGTGCGAGCGTGCAGGACAGAAGCTCTATTCCAAAACCTAGACAGCATAGACTGCATTTGAAGACATCAAACGTGTAAGGGACAGTTCAGACAAAAAAACGAATTCTGTCATCATTTATTTACTCGCGAGTCTTTCTTCAGTGGAACACAAGAGAAGATATTTTGAGAAACGTCTCAGTGGTTTTATGTTCATACAATAGAAGTCAGTGGAGTTTGATGATCACATTCTTCAAAATATCTTTTTTTGTGTTCTGCCTGAAAAAAAGAAACTCATACAGGTTTGTCATAACATGAGGATGAGTTACTATACAGTTAAACTGTGGTGGTTAAACTGTAGTATCCTCTTTTGTTTCGTTTGTAATGAATCCATGGTCAGTACTTCATCTCGTGCTGGTCGGTTGCTAAAGCAAACGGCTTGTTTGAGTGCCACATGGAGTTTCCATTAGCTTCTTTTCCTTCCGTACAGATGGAACTTCAATTCCTTCTCATTTTCTCATCTGGCACTCCTCAATAATGACGCCTCGCTGAAGAAGTCGTGTCCTTGCAGCTGAGACGCTTGTGTTGGTATGCTGCTCTCTACATGAAGTTCATTTAGCCTCCGTCTAACACACGGCCCCTGGGGAACGCCTGCACAATTCCAGTAACCCAGTAGCCGACCCACCCACCATTACACACACACACACACACACACGTGCTGGAGTGCTGGATCCATTAAAGGATTTATTCCAGGCGAGAGGGGAAGGGGCCGGTCCTGCTGAGATGATAGCTCACATGTGTTCCCACAGGATGAACTGATTCTCTCCTCTCATCTTGCATTGCATGTCTTTCCATTACAGTTTCATTTGTCAAATCCTGCACATATCCTCAATATTTTTACTAAAAACTTCCAGAAGCGCTCGAATACCTATTAATGAGTCTGTGTTCTTAACCGCGGCGCACACATAAGAAAAATCCCTGATAGGATCTTTTTGATGGCTTTAATTTCTCTTAGACATCAATAACATTTAATGGAGAGCAAATGAAAACATCTCATGTGTGTCTCAGATATTTCTCCTGAGAAAAAGAGTCCGAAAGTCTGACAAAAATGAGTCTGAGAAGAGATGTCGACCGTGTGTCAAACTGAGCTCAGATTTGTCTCGTCTGCAATCAAACCTCAATATTAGTGAAGATCTCCATATCAACTCAAACACATCTCATCACATTTACTCAAATTCCTCTACAATCTACATTCCTTTACACCTCCAGACTCTTCGTGTGTTCACACAATTACACTCTCGTTTGTGTTTTTATTTCTCCTCGGTGATTGCAGAAGAAACATCTGAGACTAAGTTGAAACTGAAATGAAAGAACTCCATCTGATCTCCTGAGCTCTGAAAGAGAAACCTCTGAGCAACAACATTCTCCTCTGGATCTAACCCGGATCAATATCATTTTGGATAAAGCCGTCCTAAAGAATGTCTTACTTTATTTAAAGTGTGTGATTATAAACATAAGTTGAGTCACACTAACAGTCCAGAGGTCTGAACACAGTTGTAGAGATGCAGTCCAGACGGTTGGTGCATCTTCACCCTCACGCTCATGTAAACAGATTTCAAAAGCCCGTCTCGTGCGTCAGTCTCAGTGTCTCTGTGTGCAGTTCATCCACACTCAGAATAAACGCTTCGCTTTGTCTCGGAAGATTTCAGCAATGAATCACACTGAGGCAGAACTCCGGTGGGAACGCACTGAGAACGACCTCCGTCTCATTTCCAGTCCCGGAGACGAGCAGCAGTCGCATGGGCGTGCTTCACCACCTGACCGCAGATCCGGTTTGGGCTGATGGGTGTGTCTGGCTATCCATTTCTAAAAATACACTGGTGATGGGAGTGAACGCTGATATAAATCACAGCCTGAACCCTCAGGGCGTCCCGACGGGGCTTCATCCATTTCAGTGGTTGGCTGAGACGTGAATGAAGGGGTTTGAGGTTGGGTTGTACTGAAATGGATCTTAATACATCACATTTAAAGGCAAAAGCTGCTTTATTCTTTACAGCAGCACCGATTGGTTCCCCAAAGAACCTTGTGATCAAACTCTATGTTATTGCTGGTACTGAGCAAATAATGTGGGGTGTAAACACATCATCAGATAAACATCAGTACAATCATTCTTTTCTTCTGTAGTGAGCAGAATGTGTGTGCGTGCGTGTGTGCGCGCGTGTGTGTGTGTGTGTGCCCTCGATTGCATCATCAGTGGGTCAGACACAGACTGGAGTTTTCCATGAGTTTAGTGTCTGTGTCAGCATGTCTGAGAACACACGTGTGATAATGAGACTATAATCAAGATGTGTGTGTGTGTGATTCAGCAGATGTTTATGTCATTCAGAAAGTGTGTTTGTATTCCAAATCGCTGTGACGTCTCTTAAAGACACAGCGTCTCTTTACACAGCAATGAGATTAAATAGAGACTCAATTTTGCCGCTCAGAAGAAGCATTCTTTGGAACTTTGGAACATACAATTCCCAAAGTTACATTTGTGTTATCTATAGTTTTGATGAATTGTTTATTGTTCTAAAATGTGTAAAAATGATGGTTTTGAGGGCTGGATGTGTTTTTGTTGGTGCTGCTCAGCTCAGCAGGTTAAATGGAAAATGCCGGAGGCTCGACGGGATATCAGCAGATTGGTGTCAGCATGAATTCAACATTATGACCCGGTGGAGTCCTGCGTGTGTGTGTGTGTCGGCTCTTTAATAAGACACTGAGTGTTCAGTTATTCACCCGTCATCTACAGACGGCTCATTTTCACACTGTACTGAAGTCTTACACTCGGACTCTTTACTGAACCAATGACACACACCACGGCTTGTGTACACACACACTCCACATGGTTTGTGTGTGTGTGTGTGTGTGTGTGTGTGTGTGTGTGTGTGTGTGTGTGTGTGTGTGTGTGTGTGTGTGTGTGTGTGTGTGTGTGTGTGTTGGTGCATTCCCAGCGTTTAGCTGTTGATTCACAGTCTGACTGACGGGTGTGAAATTCTCTGTCACAGACAACTGACCGACTGATGACCTTCCTGAAAACACTCGTCCCCAAAGAGACTATTTTCATATCGTTGACATTGAGATGACATAAACATGGAATGTGTTACTATTATTATTCTTGCAGCGGCATGAATCCGGTATTTTTATGTACAGTATGTTGGGACTGGTTGATTTAAGTGGGCACAATTCATGTGACTCTTGAGGTCATCGAATAATTCAAGTTAAACAGTGACTTGATGCTTTTGTTTCGTGTTTAAAAACCTGCTCATAAAATAACTGTAACTCTTGAGGTTTTATTTTTCCAATTCCATCGTCTATTTCCAAATCATTAAAGTCTTAACAGACCAATAAACTCACAAAGACAGAGTTGACATTTCTGCTTCATTGGAAATGGTGAAGTTAAGCACATTGCATTGTGGGATACACAGAGATTAGAATGCTTCGGATACACACCCCGACCTGAATCCAGATAGCCGAGTATTATAGAAAATCAGTAATGAAACTCCACCAGATGTTTGTTCAGGGGAAGTGATAATATGGGAATATCTGCAGGACTCTTTATATATGTTATGAATATTGTGTCTGCTGGAGGAATCAGGTGGTAAATAAAACACAAACACTGAATACATCAGTCATCTCATCCACTGTCAGACAGAATCACAGCTGATGTTGACATTGTGGTGAAAACACTGGAAAACTAAAGTAAAATACAGATGCGAGGGAAACACAGCCGAGATCAGAAGGGTCACGTCTCTCCTCTGTGAATGTGGGTCACTCCTGCTGTGACAGCTTCAAAAGAGAGAACATCGATGTGGAGAGTAAAGAAGTTCGGGTTCCACGTGTTTTACAGTCGTGTTAAAGGAACAATTCACAGAAAGTCAAAGTCTGTCATTTCGTCACATCTGCATGTTGTTAAGTTCTACGGAGCACTGGGCAGTTCACGGCTTTGCAGATGACTGTGTCTCATATGAATCTCTATCAAGTTGTTCTTGTTCGGACTTTTTAGCATGTCAGGCCGTTTTCAGGGCGGTGACACACCTTTGGGAGTCTGTGTGTGTTGAAATAAATGCCGTCAGAAACGCTGAGTCAGTCAGAACACTCGGTGCTTACATGGGTCATGTCTGTTTGTGACTCCGCCCCCTCTGTGATCTGACCACTCTGCTCATTTGTTTAATTGTGTGTCACCATTTACTGGCCCTGCCCCCTCTGCATTTAGTGTGTGTGTGTGTGTGTGTGGACATGTTTTTATATCCTGAATGCACACCAACACATGGTGTCACCGTGGGGACCAAAATTGAGGTCAAAAAAGCTTACAAATCGTACAGAACAATATTTTTTAAAAATGCAAAAAGTTTTCTATGATGTTTAGGGGATAAAATCTACAGTTTGTACAGTATACAAATCATTACGCCCCACGGAGATAGTTAGCCAGACGTGTGTGTGTGTCCGGGCTTCACATGTTTCCAGAGAAACCTTTTGCACTTTTAATGAAAAATCTGTGCTCAGCCTAACACACTGTGTCAAAAACAAATGTTAACTACATTCACTTTTATTTGTTAAATTAAAATGAATGTCATTTAGTGGCCTGAAATAGTACGTTGAACTGTAGAATAGAATAGAAATGATGTTAATTCAAATAAATGAATAAATATAATTGACTGAGTTTGCAGAAAGTGTTTTTGGTTTAGTGAGAAGAATGTGGATGAATGTGTGCATGCATGCGAGTGCAGCGTGTCAGCGTGTCAGCGTGTGTTTTGCGGAGGTCTTTATGATGGAGGATTTGAGCTTGTTCAGTCTCAGTCTGTCTGGCTTTGCTCTAATTCTTCTTCACAGTATGAAACCTGCTCAGTCAGCACGACCCTCAAAAAAGGTTTTCAATACATGTTTTCTGTGTTTTGCAGCTGCAATAATAAATCAACAAATCCTGAAGCCAAAACCTCAGCTGAACACACCAAAACTGATTTTGATTGTAGAGGTTTTTTAAAGGGACGTTCACCCCAAAATACAAATGCTCTTTGATCCTCACGTCATTCCAAACTTTATATCCCTTTCTATCTTCTACAGAACACACAAGAAGATGATTAGAAGAATGTTGATAATCAAACAATACTGAACTCCATTGACTTTCATTGACGAACACAAAACCACGGAGACATTTCTCAAAGTATCTTCTTTTGGGTTCCACTGAAGAAAGACTCACATACAGATGTACAGCCACAAGCGGTGGATGAATAAATGCCCACAGACATCTGGGTGAGCGGTCCTTCTCTTTATTGACACGTCATGTGACCCCGTCCGTCCCATCGGCCGAGCTGATCTACAAGATGTCCTTGACCCCCGTCTGTGTTTCTCTCTCACTCTCTGTATCGGTTGGGAAACGCCCAGCCTGTATAACATAAAATCAATGAGTTCTCTGGACTTCATTCAAAGTGTCATGTAGATAAATGTTTGACGCACCGGGTTTACACTCAAACAGATAAGAGTCCTGCAGGGTTTAATGTTTTACTATGGTATGATGAGAGGTCAGTGCGGTAAACTCACTGATGACTCAAAACGGCTCTTTTGAAGTTTGGAGAGACAATTGTTGACATACATTTTGAGTATGGAGCTGTCAAATAAAAACAATCATCTGGTTTTCAGTTCATTTGATGAGACATGTTGGAGCACACGTTCAGTAATGTTGACTTGAGAAGTATCTTGGAAAATCTGAGCCTCGTTTGAGACATTTTTGAGATGTCTTCTTATGTTTTAAAGAGAGATGTGTAGATCTGAAACTTAAGTAAAAAAGTGTGTTCTCCATATAATGTTGCAAGCAAATCTTGACAGCAAAATAAGATTCAGTGGGAAATCTCAATATGAACTCAAAGAGTTCTGAATTCATGGAAATGGCCATTTTGGGTTCATAAACTCTGTGGTGTTGTAACATACAAACACTTCAACGACACACTTGGTCTTTAAAGTCTTCACGTAATGCTGCATCTGTTTGCCATTAATAATTCTTCTGCTGATGTTTGTAAATATTCTCACGTGCTTACGCAGCATGACAGAGTGCTTTAATTTCCTCATTTGTGTTTACTGTAAATGCTTTGTATGCTTGTGCAACTCACTGCGTTTGTGTGTGCGAGGTTTCCAGAGAATTCAGCACAGTTCAGAGTAAAACACGCACACACACACACACACACACACACACACACGCGCGCGCTGACCTGTTCAGGTTGAGTCATGGGTATGACATTACTTCATCTTATCTGTGTGAGCGAGGGCACCTGCTGTACTCTGATCTCACCTTCAGGACATGTGCTCGGTGTGTCCGACAGATAAACACAAAGATTACTGATGGCACACATCTACCTACAGAAAATCTGTTTTAGCCAGGCTTATTCTTGTTCAATAAAACTATATTTAAACACGGTAGGTAGGCCTATTATTATCTAAAAACATAAATGAAACCATGCAAAACTTTAATAAATGTGACCACAAAACCATTTGAATATTTAAGTATATCTTAAGAATATTTGTAGAAGTAGCCAACACATTTCTTTTTATTTTATGCCAAAATCATAAAGTAAAGATCATGTTCCATGAAGATATTTTGTACATTTGCTGCTGTAAATATATAAAAACTGTATTTTTGTGAGAGGATGCAGCAAAATCACTAACAAAAAATGGCCTGGAAACACGTCTAGAAACATGACTCGCTGCTGATCTTTGGCAATTACAGAGTTTGGTATCATTACAGCGGTAAGCCAATAGAAAGCGTTAAAACAACGGCCTGCTACAGCTCCTCTGATTAACAACTTTAAAGACCGCTTTCACAATATTTAGATATTTAGATCACAATATTTTTACACCCTCAGATTCCAGAGGTTTAAATAGTTGTATCCGAGCACACCATACGGCAATGGAAAGCATTTTATTCAGCTTTCAGACGATGTATAAATCTCAATTTCGAAAATTTGAATTGAAGTTGAAGCAATAACATTGGGAATAAAAGTAACAAAATGTGAAAAAAATTGTCACTGTATATTTTCAGTGTACCGTGTTCTGATAAAACAAAATTGTGAATAAAAACTCAACTAAAACATAAAAAAGTTAATAAATTAAACCTAAATAACAATGTTTAAATAAATAAATAAACTTAATTAACTTAAGTATATAATAAAAAATAAAAGCCTATTGAAAACATTAAAATCTACAAATAAAATGTGTCTAGTTGGTGAAGATCTGACCCTGATCTCTCTTCAGAGATAAAGAGAGGAATTATTTATTTGTCATCATAGACAATGTCACTGTGTCCTTGGTGAAATATCAGGTTGATGAATAAACTTCAGCACACTAAGTTTCATAATACGCTTCATAAGCTGATAAGAGCAAAGGAAAGACAAACAGAAACCCAGAGTGTATAAAGATAGCAGCCCATTCAAAATATTCCACACTACAGGAAAAAAAGAGAGAGAGAGCTCAATAACATTATTCATTTTGATAATACGTCTAAAATTAGACCAACTGTGTCTATCTAAAGATTACTGTATGGGTCTGTATCTAACACTTAACGAAGTTCCTGCTTTAATTCAAAGAATGTCAAATCAGTCCTTTCTCCCAGAGATCAAGAAGATTAAATGGAGAGTTGTGTCAGTCATGGGGGTGACAGAGAGCGTAACAGGTCTGTCTGGACGTCACATAAGCTGCCGTTAAGCGCCGGCTCTCGCTTTGGGACTCGGTTACATCACAGTGAACTTTGCTAATGTTATTTTTAGAAGCCGTGTGAAATTTGCTAATGGGAGTCACCTGAACGCCGAACGGCTGCTTCAGTCTCCAGAGCAGAGAGGAAAAAACAGTAAACAAGAAGAAAGACGTACGTCTCCTCCTCAGATGCTCTGTGGGAAATGAACACGGTTCAAGTGAGGATTGAAGCTGATGAGTTTACAGTTTTACTCCAGGAAAAACTGAGCGAGAGAGAGAGAGATGGCTTTGATAATGGATGACCTCAGCTCTCATGCTCTAGAGCTCGACCTGTTTTACTTTAAACGTCTTCTGGATCCAGACCTGAATTAGGAAAGCAAATCCAGACCGAGACATCATTAAACTGCTCTTCGCAGTTACGCCAAATGGAAAAACAATCAAGACACGAGTCTGAGAAAACCAAACCCACATGAAGCAGTTCTCAGTATGATTTCACCTGAACATTTGTGACCCACTTAATTTTATTCGTAAGGAACTGATTGATTGATTAAAAATGGGCGTGGCGTGCCAGAAAGTGATCCGAGTGGTTCGGGGGTTCGAAAATAAGCAGATTAGGAAATATTAACAAAAAAGAAGTCATTTTGAAGAAAGATTATATTTTTTCTATATTGTAAAGTATATTTAAACTCATTGAGTGCGTTTACATGCACAGTCTTCCTCCGGTTACGATAACAAGTAAGGTCACGTGAACGCATAAACGGTTTTGTTTTATCGGGGAAAGCTCATAAACGTTTTTTGCCCATTACTCCGATTTCACGCTGCATGTCAACGCCTTCACCTGTTGTCTCTCAGTTGTGTTTATGTGCGCATGTCTGACAGCGCTGTAGTAAAAGTCCCAAACGGAAGTAATAGTAAAATAACGTATAAAAGTCCCCTCTGGAATCAAGCAGTTGATGTGGAAACGTCAAAATGAAGAACTATTGTTGCATATGCAGATACTGCGGACACGAGAAGAGATATAAAAATACAGCTTCTGACCGTTTTCCCGCTGCGTTTTTAATGACTAAACAGACTATTGATGATGACGTCACTGCACGCGAGAAACCCAGCAAGTCTCAAACTTCCATGTAAACGCCGTTTACTGCGTAGCCAGTTTATTACTATGCATGTAAACACGCGAAACAGGTTTCTTTTATAAGCAGATTTTTGATAGATATCTGTTTATTTTGTGCATGTAAACGCACTCATCGATCGTGACGAGACCTCTTATGAGATGAATCGTGCACAGTAAGAGGAGGAGTGTGGTTATAGAAAGTGCATAGGGTGATTTTAAATGAAAGTTATTTTTGACATGTTTTCTCCACGGCTGTTGTTGTTTTCCAGCAGATGCTCCACAGCTGGAGTCTCGCGTGACTCATTGGCTGCACGCTTCCAAGGTTCCGCCTCCCGCTGCCATGGCGACTGCAGAATGTTTGGCAGCGGGCCGCAGAGAGACGCAATGAACGCGGCCTCAGAGAGCAGCCGGCCAAACCGCGAATGGAAAAACAGCGCGTGTGCGCGCAGCCACGAAGAGGGAGAGGCCGAGCGCTCGCAGTAGTTTGGCTCTCATCCAGGCCAGCCATAATGCAGAGACAGAAATGCGACTCTTGGCAGGACACCAGGTCTCCGAGAACAAAGATGTGTGCGCTTTCTAAGGCAGGCAACCAGGGCGCGCTTGGCAGCGTGAACGCTTTCCCATCAACCTTTGCCTTGGAAGCACGCCATTCTAGTTTCCAGTCCTGCAAAGAGGATTATGGTTCGAGAGAGAGAGAGAAAAAACATGGCTCAGTCATCCAAAACCCCTTCCCCAAAATGCACCTCAGCGCACTGGCTGAGCCCCAGAATGCTCCTGTACTTTTATTCTTATTATTCTATATTAACCAGATGACTTGAGCACGTTCATTTTTTATGGGTTATTACAAAAGTCTTCTTAGAACGCAAGGAAACAATATTTTTTGAATGTTTTAAGTGTTCCACGTGTCAGGTTCATGTTTCAATAGCAGTGTTTTTCGAATGTCTGGCAAGGATAAAAAGCACAATGTTGATGAAATGATCTCTTAACGTTACTCCGAGAACTTCTGCGTGATAACTTTGAGAGAAGGTTTCTGACATGGATGTCATTGTCAGTCTCTGTGACGTGATGGTGGTTCTATGTCTTTTCTCCAGTGTTGAGGCGCCGATCACTGTGAGAGAAATATTGACTTCTCTCCTGCCCTGCTTCAGCCGGCTGCAAAAGCAGCGTTTCATCAAGGTGACGCTGTGATTTACGGCCTGCGCACTCAGCATGCGTGCTGAGATCCAGCGCATGCTTTTCAATCGCATGAAATCAAAAGCCTTTCTCCCCGCGGGACGCCGAGCAGGTAGAGACCACTCGTGCATTATTTTCCTCTTGAACCGCAGAGGTGTTTCACCATGCGGGAGGTGTGTTGACATCAATCGAGAATGCAACCCAAACACTGTAAACAGGAAGCGGTTAATCATACAAGCTATCCAGATAAGGCCATGGTTGCCATAGCGACGGCTTTCCTGTGCAACCAAACCACCAATCAGAAGCGAAACTCTCTCGCTGGGCAGGAGGCGATGTTCACAACATCTGAAAAAACATGCGATTACATCACAGATGAATTACTCAAACTCAAACCGTGTTCAGGTCACATGAGAACAGTCCTGTGGTGTCTAAATGTCTCAATCTGTCATCATTGATTCCCCCTCATGTGTTTGTAAACATGTATGCTTTTTGGTGTCCTTATGTTGTTTCCATTGTTTCCCTCATCTGTAAGTCGCTTTGGATAAAAGCGTCTGCTAAATGACTAAATGTAAACGTGTGTTAGTCTTTCTTCAGTGGAACACAAGAGAAGATATTTTGAGAAATGTCTCAGTGGTTCATGGATGTTCTTCAAAACCTCTTCTTTTGTGTTTTGCAGAAGAAAGAATCTCACACGGCTTTGACATGACACGAGAGTGAATAAACGATGACAGAATTCTCATTTTAGAGTTTGAAGGCGCTTTCTATTACGTAAGGGATAATCCACAGCTAGCCGTGCGTTAACGGGTTTTAATGCACGACGTGGAGGCCAAGAACCACCCGACGCGAAGCGGAGTGCATTAAAATCCTTTAATGCACGGCTAGCTGTGGATTATCCTGCTTATACCATGGTCATTTGCCAAGTTAAATCTTTTATTGATGTTTACAGTGAAATTTGAGATCAAACAGGTGAAAATAACAGTGATTTTGTCAGTTAAATTTCAAATGTAATCAAACTGACTGGAGCTACCTGTGCGTTAAAGGGTTTTAATGCACACCTTCCAGCCAATCAGAATCCAGTATTCAAACAGACCATGGTATAAATACATTTAGCGCGCAGCGAAAACGGCTTGATTTGAAAATGTGCTGTTTAAATATGAAAAGGCATTCACGCATGACAGCGTGCCGTACAAAGCTTTCACTTGAATTATTCAAGGACAGTGCGAGATCTGTGACCGTTTTCAGCTTCAGATGAGATTGGACATTCATCTCGTTCCATCACTGCCAGGGCCGTCCGCGTCACTCGCCTCCTTCATCCACCCTTCAGAAAAACATCAGATAAACTGTGTTCCATCAGCTTCTGAAGTCTAAGAAAAACAACATCGAACTGGACTGCTGGATGTTTATATACGCAGGATAAATATATACAGTGAACTGTTGCTTTTCAATATGATAGTGTTCTTTTGACACGTGCCGTGCGTTTACAAACATACTTTAATTCAAAGTGTGCAACCAGAAGAACGTTGAATCAAATGTGCAGTATGTATTCGAACAAACCCATTTAACTAATATCATGTTGTTGTTGATTCTCGTCAGCAGTGCAGAAGCTGAGCAGAAATGTAACTCAAACTCTTTTCATTGAATCAGTGTTTTGTCTCAGTTGTCAGATGGGTGAGGTCATGCAGACGCCGGCCTTATTCTCATTGGTGTTTAAGTCATTTTCTCCGCTCTGGATTTGCCCAATTCCTCCCATGTGACTCAGCTAAGCGGGACACACTGTCAGAGCGCGCGTGCGAGCGAAGCATCCGTCTGGAGCAGAATTCCAGGAAACCTCGGCGGGGGATTAACGCTGAATTACATTTCTGCTCCGCTTCTGCACTGCTGAAGAGAAACAACAACATGATATTAGTTAAATGGGTTTGTGCACACTGTTGCGTGATTTCTAAAACATACATTTGATTAAAAACACTAACCCTCTCTCTTTCTCTCAACAGGTATTGTTCTGACTTTGTATTAGCATCTACTGTATTATTGCTTCCGTATGACATATGGCTTATTGCTCCCTGAACTCTCTGTACGTCACTTTGGATAAAAGCGTCTGCTAAATGACTCAATGTAAATAATTCAACAACGTTCTTCTGGTTGCACACTTTGAATTAAAGTATGTTTGTAAACGCACGGCACGTGTCAAAAGAACACTATCATATTGAAAAGCAACAGTTCACTGTATATAAATAGCCGTATAAAGGCGGTCAGTTCGTTCAGGGCCGCTGAAGGTGATGGATGTTCCAATTCCACTTAAACCAGATTACTTAAGAGTCTTAAGAGAGGGAGGTTTACGTAGCAACCACGTTGGCATGACAACAGGGGAAAGCCTGTGTGAAGGTCTGAGCCGAGTGCGTCAGTCACTCGAGAGGATTTACATCTCACCAGAATGTGTCAATGCTGCACTTTAAATCCATAACACAAAACAACGAGCTTCATCTGATCGGCAAACGTTTACAGCTGCTGAAAGAACTGAAACGCATGTGCTGCGTGAACGGACTGTTGTAATGTGACGTGTTCAGAAAAGTGTTGCATCAGAAATCTTGTGAAAAACATTCACATATTGCACAACATGCATCTTCCAACGACATACTTTATCTTCCTTTTATCTACACGCATTTTAGCCTCAGTTTACATCTTGACGTATATTTTTAATTGATGTTTATGTTTATTTATTGTTTTCGTTCTTAACGCTATTACAGCAAATTGATATTCATACTTTTCGCTTTAATTTGTTGGTTCTTCAATATCAAGTATACAATTAAAAATATTGAACAATATTATCAATATATATTATAATATATATATTATTATATCAGGAGCAGTGTTGGGTGTAACTAGTTACTAAGTAATTAGTTACTGTGATTTAATTACTTTTCCCTTGAAAAAGTAAAGTAAGGGATAACTCTAATTTTTCTGTAATTTAATGACAGTTACTTCTGATGTCATTAAACTAAATACTATGAGTAATATATGTGTGTGTGCAACAGTGGAATTGACATCCAAATTCGAAATCTTACTTTAAAATCCGTGCTTTAATGTATAATTCTCACATTTGTAATACTTCGGTCAGTTAATAAGAGTACTTTATGTAGTTTAATATGATTTATTTGAATGAATTAAAAGAGCCGTTTCATGTCTATCCTTGAATCACTGAACTAATCAAGGTTGATGTAGGATATAGAAAGTAATTAGTAATAAGTAATTAAATACTTTTTGGAGAGAGTCATTTGTACAGTAATCTAATGACACTATTGAATATGTAATTAGTAACTAGTAATTCATTACTTTTTCAGAGTAACTTGCCCAACACTGCTCAGAAGACAAATCAAATATAAAGTTAAAGAAATGTAACTGCAGTTGTTGACTGTGCATTACATTAGTCTCAAAAATTCAATTCAGTTTTATTTATAAAGCGCTGTTCACAGTGTTTCGTGGTTGCAAAGCAGCTTGACAGGAAGAAAGACAAAAATAAACAAAAGTTAGTTTCAGTATTAAAATAACAAGGGTCCATCTTTGCTCTTGATTTGTTTTGTTGCGTAAAGAAACAAAACAATTGTTCAAATCTGTTTCTGTGCTGTATGTTTGTCATTGGTATTGACTGTAAAAAGGGTTTTCACTAAAAGAGCGTCACTGTAAATTCAAAGGAAGAATGTGGCTGTGATGATATGTGTGAGCGTGTAGTCACAGCGTGTTCACAGATCTCTGGACTCATGCCAGCAGCAGGGTTGGATTGTTTTTCCAGGGATGGGTGAGGTACATGCCTCACTCGCTCACTTCCTCATGAGCTCCTGCAAAAACAAGCCCCACTCTGTGCCTGCGGGTCGCCTCGCCCCACAAATCCGCTTTGTGTGCAAGTTGGAAAGACATTCAGACTGAGTGAAGGAAAAAACTGTGTCGACACACTTCCCTATTTCATTACAAATCAAGCATGTTTTTCCATCTACTGCATAAAACTAAACGTTCACTGCAGTAACATTATATGTCATTGCTAAATGTAACAGGTTAAACATTACTCTTAAATGGTTAGTGTAACATTTCAACACATTCAGAAATATAATTTTGTAACAAAACATATTTTGTTAGAAGTGAAACTACATTCAGTCGCACCAGCAGATTATTGGCCAGATCACTTTCAGTTATGAGTCATGTGTAAATATGTGAAGAAAAAAAGTTTTGGAAAGGCAGAACCACGTGTCGGTCGTCCTCGCTGTGGGACTTTCCGTGATTTTGCCAGCCATCATGAATCACATGTGAGCACAAATCAGACTTCAATGCAGATGCAGATGAATATACAGATGAGTAATCTAGCAGTGTAGATATTCCAGACGCCACATGCTTCCCTAATGTGAAGCTACGAATGCTGCTAATGCACAGAATTCAGTGAGAGGCACTTTAGGTTTGTGAAGGTTATGAAGAGTTAAAGGGCCAGTGGCGTGTGAAGTTAGCGTTGGCAGGCGCGCTGGAATGTGAAACAGTGAAGGTTCGAAGGTCACATTTACACACACGCTGAACAGCACTGCATATTAACACAACACCACAATAGGATCTCTACATGGGTCATCTTCTACGCAGTGCATCTGAACTCTGTGTCTTCTTAAAAATGAATATGTTTGTGTTGTATTTTGGGTTAAGTGTTTCTAGGCATTTAAAAATATGGCACTTCAACTTAACAAATAGTTCTTTAACTTGACAATAGTATCTAAATAAAGAGCCAAGACAACCATTGTTCAGAGACACATATTTACAATAGTAAACTGTATTTTTAATGTACAGACTTGTAAATGTGTTTTGCCTCCTGTTGATTTTAAGAAAAATGTAGTTCATTCAAGTTTATTAATATACATACACAGAGTATCTGCACATTACAAGCATCATTTCAAAAGAAAGCACATGCTCACAATATAGTAGCTGTTTTGAAGTTAAAATCGCTTGGCTTTGCTGCTTGGAACTCAATAAATATAGCTTACGCACGACGGGGAGAAGACAACGCGCATGCGCGGAACGGGGTCGTCGAAGAATCAAGTAAATAGAAGCAGCGCGGTGACGTCATCGCTCCGCTTCCACACCGAGACAGCTCGCGGGCTGAAGCGCACACTGCCATGAACTTCGGAGCGTAACTTCACCATTTTCTCGCTTTTCGGACGGGGTGGGAAACTACGACGAGAGCTGTGTCGTTTTTCTTCATCGCGGCGAGCAACGTTCGGAGAATTTACTTGCGCATTTTTGTCCTTTTCCCCGTCATTTAACCAGAATGGCGTCGTCGGCGGCGGTCGCTGCCTCGCGCAGGCAGTCGTGCTATTTGTGCGATCTGCCGCGCATGCCGTGGGCGATGATATGGGATTTTACCGAACCCGTGTGCCGCGGATGCGTCAACTACGAGGGAGCGGACCGGATCGAGTTCGTCATCGAGACCACCCGACAGCTGAAGCGCGCGCACGGCTTCCAGGAGGGCAGATCACCGGGACCGGTGGGCAAACCGGGGAAAGACGTCCAGCCCCACAACCACGCGGAACCGGGCTCGCGTCCGCCGCAACCCCTGGATCGGTACCCGCTCGCGTCGGACAGACCCCCTAGACTTGGCCCGGAGTATCAGGCTGCGCGGCAGGCGAACGGAATCCCGGTGCCGAACGGATTCCCGAAGCCCGACGAGCCCCCTGAGCTCAACCGCCAGAGCCCGAACCCGCGTCGGACCGGCGCCGTGCCGACCACCCTGGTGCCGCTGTTGAACGGGACCCTGCCGGTGCACGCGCTCAACGGGAGGTCCATGATGGGGCTCCTACCGGGCGCGCTCACGGCGGAGCATCTGGGGAAGCGAGCGGACGACATGAAGGACAAGCACCGCGCCGACAGCATGAGCGACGCGGGTGACGCGCACAAACGCGTTGAAGACTGGACGCAGAAAGGCAAGACTGTCCGAGACCTGATGGCGCTGGACACGCGCTTCAAGAAAGAGCACGCGGCGCTGCAGCACAGGTTGGGATACGACAGCGGCTCCGGTGCATTAAAAACAGGTACGGATGCTTTCAAGAATTTCACACCGTGTACAAACATTCACCGTGTGCCACGTGTAAGCATGCTTGACTCGTTTTATACATGCAGTTTTATAATAGTGTGAGAAATGCGAGCATGCTCGGAAGTCTACATACTTATTTTTTGCGTGCACGCAATTCAAAAAATACGACATACGACAAGGCATCAACATATCGTGAAACGCTAGATCGCGAGTCTAGACATTTATTCTATGCATGCATTCACTTTTCTGATAGATTACACACGTACATTCAATTCTAAAGAAATGACACATCGTGCTATAAGATTTCTTTGTTAACAGTGTAGGTGCACGTGTCGTGCATGCCTCAAATCTCTAGATCGTGTATGTATTCTTGTTTTGAGTGTGGGACATGTAAGCATGCTTTAAAACCTTTGAATGACAACGTTTGTACTTGAAGTTTATTTGTGCATTTTGTCTTCGAAATGTATTTGAGAATGTAAGCGGTTTGCTTTCTTGTTTGACTTCCCGTTTCATCATCCTGGACACATATATGTCTAGAGCCAAAAACCAGTGGAGCGGTGCCAGCGGCAGGTCACGCACGGCACACGAAGGGCTGCTGTAGGCAAGTTTTCCCTTTCTAACGGGAGTGTTTGTCTTTCTCTCCCTGCAGACCGCGGTAAACACTCTCGAGGCATTAAAAGGAAAACGTCTCCCGAGCCAGACGGCGAGAGCGCCGCGGCCAAGATGAACGGAGAGAGTCAACCGTGGCTGCCGTCACCGTCGGAAGTGCTGAAGATTGCCTCCGTGGGCCTGCCGGGATTCGCCGCCGCTCCCCCCTCCACCGTCTCCCCCCATTCGCGCACCTCTCCACCGGAGGCGGCCACCGCCATGCAGAACGGACAGTCACCTATGGCCGCCCTCATTTTGGCGGCGGACAGCGCCGGCACCGGATCGCCCAAAGACCAGGTACACTCCACCACCACCACCGCGGGGCGCCGGAACAGCGGCAGCCCCCAGTCGCCCGGGCAGAGGCGGCTCGCCCAGAGGGACGGTTTGGGGTCGTCCGGCGGCCCCGGCACGGCGACCGTGCATGTGCCAGGCATGGACTCGCAGGCGGGGCACCCGCAGAGCATTCCGGACTCCTCCATGCCCCCCGGCAGCGTGCCGCTGTGCTGCACCCTGTGTCACGAACGCCTGGAGGACACGCATTTCGTTCAGTGCCCGTCCGTGCCGTCTCACAAGTTCTGCTTCCCGTGCTCCCGCGAGAGCATCAAACAACAGGGCGCCACGGGGGAGGTGTACTGCCCCAGTGGGGAGAAATGCCCGCTGGCGGGTTCCAACGTGCCCTGGGCGTTCATGCAGGGTGAAATAGCCACCATATTGGCTGGGGACGTGAAAGTGAAAAAGGAGCGGGACCCTTGATGTTTCCACTTGATTATTTCTGTTTTTTGCATAAACAATACCGCAACGATTTACAAGCGTATACCATTTCAAACGATTATACATGAATCATATTACACACCACCTGAACGTCAACTAAAGGACATGTACATATGAACTGAAGGGATCTGTAGACGTCATAAACATGGCTGTATCATTTCTTTGATTTATCTTTTTTGAATACATTGTGTTTCTATATATTTTTTTGAAGATGAAATGGTTGTCCACACTATAACTCTCTCTCTCTCTCTCTCTCTCTCACTCTCTCTCTCTCGGTGTATTAGTAGAGCAGGTGGCAGTCCATGTTAAACACAGAATGTGACTAATACTCTTAAGCACTTGGCAAAAACTGAAACGCTTCTAGCTGTATTGTATGCACTTGTTTAAAATTGCCAAATACAATTTCTGATCTTGTAATAACATGCTGTGTGTGTGTGTGTGTGTGCGTGCGTGTGTGTGTGTGTGTGTGTGTGTGTGAGATGAATGAAGGTCAACGTGAGTTTGTGTTCTGGAGTTCATTCCCTCTATAACGGTAACTGATATCAGGATGATTTGCACAGTTCAGGTAACTTGAGAATGCTGGAGTCTCTCTCTCTCTCTCTCTCTCTCTCTCTCTCTCTCTCTCTCTCTCTCTCTCTCTCTCTCTCTCTCTCTCTCTCT